>NC_081518.1:44294541-44414541 GCF_030273125.1 Centropristis striata | reverse complement strand
AGAGCAGAGAATGTCTTCAAGAATGTATAAATGCAAATCGGTTTTTCCCAAATGAAAACAGGAAAAACAAACATCTTAATACCACAGGCATTTACAAAAGGTCTTTCATATAGTAATTACCAAGGAGGTGGGCTCTGCATTGGTAAATGACACCACTGGTTCCCCCTTAGGGTGGAGCTGACAGATGAAGGAGCGATTAAGATGGAAAAATCTTGATGTCGCCATACTCTGTAGCTGAGGATTATTACTGGTGACAGCCAGGGTTGTTTCACACTCACACAACTTGAAACAGTTGCCACAGGGTATATACACCTCATCAGTCTCCACCTGTCCACATCAGTTTCACCATCAAACTAGTTAAGATCAGGCTAAATGCTCCACTGCAAAGATGGAACATTTGTCTGATAATTGGAATTGTTTAGAATGATGGCACGAATGGCACTTACAAATGTTTTTCACTGACTTGATAATATTTGTTTTTCCTTTTTGTAAGAAAGTACCAGGGTCCTATTTGAGACATTAGTCATGCCACAGACTATATAGAACTCTCTCTTCTATAAGCTACACTTACTTTGTTCTCATGTCTGTGACTCGGTGTTTGAAGTTGACAAATCCACTCGAACATGCCATCTAACTTCAGGATCACTATTTCCCTGCTATTGCCATGTATGGGCGTCCCCACAAACTGAAATAAGCAAAACATTTTATTCACCTAATTCATGTGTACTCATTTCATTTCATCCAAGTATGTTTTGCTGTCATTTATGTGCTACTTTCTCTTTTGTTTCACACACACACACACACACACACACACACACATACACACACACACACACACACACACACACACACACACACACACACACACACACACACACACACACACATTCTTGTACTTCTATCTTTGTGAGGACCCTCATTGGAACAGTGAATTCTCCTGCAAGGTTATAATAGTTTTGGATTTTTCATTACTTTTAGTTTTAATTTTGTTGTGAATTTTTGTTTTCAATTTCATTTACATTTAATGAGTTTTTAGAGTGAGTTTGCTAGTTTTAGTTTAGTTTTTATTAGTTGCAGTTTTTTGTAATGGGGTATTTGTTGGGTGGGAGATTAAAAGAGGTCACAGTACATTTTTCCTTTATTTCCTTTGTCGGATCCACCTTCATTATGTATGAAAAAAGTTGACAAAGACGAAAACGAAGGACATTTTCACTATAATCTATAACCACACAATACAGTTTCAGTTAATTATCATAATCATGTAACCTTTAACCCTTCACACAAAGTCTGAAATCTCAAGCAAGCCTTTAAAGAAGTGAGGACCGGCCGAAATGTCCTCACTTTGCAAAAACGTCCTCACTCTCTTGGTTAAAAATGTGTTCCGGTCCTCACTATGTAGGAAGTACAAGAACACACACACACACACACACACACACACATGCACTCTTGTTGCTCTCACTACAAATTATAGCTGCTCATTGTCAGCGATGTTAGAGTGAAAACATACATGCAGGCTGTAATTCAACCACAACAAAAGACTTAACCAATGAGAGTCGAGGGGCTATAATTAAGCTATGAGTAGAGGAAAGTCAGCTAGCCACTCGGCTAGTATAAAAGAATAAAACGCCATCAGTTTAAGCTTATAATGATGACCAGCAAACCAATGACGTGCAAATTATACGGTTGCCCATAAAGTTGGAATAATTTTGTTTTCAGACACAATCTTCTGTTAATTGTGGTTTCATTTCATTGTGATATGTTTGGAAGAGATTGATTAATAAAGTTTTGAGAAGATAAAGTCCATAAAGTGAAAGGATAAAACAGGGGAGTATATTAGGATTGTGTGTATTGTGTGTACAAGTTGCATTTAAAGTGAAAGTGCATGCTGTGTTTGGGGTTGATAGTTTGGCTTTCATGTGATTAGAAAAGGAACGTCAGGACACCTTTGGAGTTCAGAAGGAATCAAGTGGCTTAGTGGGATTAACTTTAAAACATGCCATGCCAGTAGTGTGCAAAATAGCACTGTTAATTTGTTCAACTTTGAGTGTTAAAAGACTGATCCAACAAAAATATGTTAATAAATATGAATGAATGAACAAATAATCAATAAATAAATAAAGATAGAAAGAATGAACAACGTGATATGTAACCACAGTGTGATACATGTTTTCTAGACTTTAGGCCTCCATGTAATTTTCCTTAAGTACTATGGATTATATTTAAAGCGGCAGTGACTATTTTCCTTCTAATGTTGTATCTACATGAAGTTGCTCACCAGGAGGTCCGTGTATTAAAGTGAGTAACCAGGTTATGACTTCTAAATGTGACATTTTCTGTTGAGTTTTTCAAAATGTATTTTTTTGCACCACAAGCAAAATGCCTTACAGGGAGAGAGGCCAGACATGTCTGTGGGCAACTCACCAAAAAAAATCTAGATTGATAAACAGCACTACAGTTAAAAGGAAAATGTATACAGTACAGGCCAAAAGTTTGGACACACACCTTCTCATTCAATGCGTTTCCTTTATTTTCATGACTATTGACATTGTAGATTCATCAAAACTATTAATGAACACATGTGGAATTATGTACTTAACAAAAAAGTGTGAAATAACTGAAAACATGTCTTATATTCTAATAAGCAAAGGGTGGTTACTTTGAGGAATCTAAAATACAAGACATGTTTTCAGTTATTTCACACTTTTTTTGTTAAGTACATAATTCCATATGTATTCATTCATAGTTTTGATGCCTTCAGTGAGAATCTACAATGTAAATAGTCATGAAAATAAAGAAAAACACATTGAATGAGAAGGTGTGTGTCCAAACTTTTGGCCTGTACTGTATATATATATATATTTTATTTGGGGTGAACTGTCATTTTAAAGTAATACAATCATGTTTGCATTCAGTTTTTCCTCAGCAGAAAGCAATCACCCTGTTGCCTTCATGCTCCGTAACCTCAATTCCCCTTCAGTGTCATTCATAATTGGTTATTAAATAGATGTTACTGTAGCAGCCCATTGAATGAGCTGATAACAACCTACTTGACATGCTAGAAGGTAGAAAAGGCCCCTAATGGCCCGTTCTTATGGGATGATACCCGCTGATAAACAGCCATCCAATAGAGTGATACAATACAATTCAATATATCAATAGGACAGCTATTATTAGTATAACTACATTTACAAGAATACACTGATACTTTACTTACAAGATGTAGTACATTTTAATCCATTATTTTAAATTGTTATGGAATTATATATGCATCAACAAAATGAAATGAATTAAAAGCTTACATTGCTGCTGTAGTGCATCAGTGCACGCTACACTGTAATAAATTATTCTGTAGTCATTTAATTTCACTTAATATATTTGATAAAATGTATTAAATAAAAAAGGCGTCCTTGATTTTGAGGCAGTTGTTTAAGTAACTTATAAGTATATAATAAGTAATATAAAAATGTTTGAGATAGAATCTACTTATTCTGATCACATTAAATATAATCTTTATGTAATTCTAAATCAAGAGAATTTTAAATGAATCCAACACAATAGAATTAGTCCGTTTTTAATTGACAGGCACTTCCTGTTATTAACTCAACTTGTAACATAGTTAGATTTAATTAATAATATTGCGTGCAATCTGTTGCCTCAATTTTATTGAGTAGCTATTGTTATCATTTTTTACAGTGTAGTAAGGCTCAAATCCATTTATTTTCACTTGTCTTTACTCATTTGTGTTCCAAATCTTTCAGTGATTCCAGTGAAAAATTTTCGAAAAATGCTCATATTCTAAAAAGTGGACTAGGCAGCCCTTCAAAATAACAATCCTCAAACAGTTTTAGTCCTAAAACAACCGAGCATCAAGAAGGAAAATAGCATTTTTATTGACTTCAGTTTCTGTTCAATGTATTCCAACCAGCATTCATTGTCAGAGAATGAATAAATTCATTTTCACTTACAGCCTTTCTTTTCCACTCTCTCAGCTTAATTGTGTGTTTCATGAATCCATGCATAGTTATATATACATAGTGGAATATGTGAGACAAAATAAAGGATTAACACGAATGTTCAAACAAAAAAATCCTCCCAGACGGCCACTAAGTACAACAGTACAATAATTAGATTTACCACATTTTGCATCTCAAAGCATCCCTGAGCAGTTTCAATATTTTTAGTGCAGCTGAGGGAGGATTAAATACACTCCTGTTTTCTAATTCATCCTTAACAGCTGCCACTTTTCTTTAATATTTGATCTTTAGCTGATCATTTAACCTTGATTACTGCCAAGCAATGGTGTCTGGGAATGTAAATGTGTCTCAATAGCTAGCAATAAAGATAAAAAATTCATCCTGGTTGGAGGGTTAAGTCAGTGTAAGCCAAGGTTGAGCTCCGTGTTTTTCATGATGAATTCTCACTCTCACTTACTGTGGAATCTGTGAATACATGTGTAATTATTTAGACTAAAAAAGAACTGCACAAAAACATATTGCCTTGATGCTGAGATAATTAAGAGGTACTAAAATGATATGTATGTTGACAGCAGGTTAACCTGAAGTACTTTTGATTTGCAGCAGAACTTGAACATCTATTCAACAAAGCAGATAGACAAAGATGAGTCAAACTGGGGTCTTGCTCTTATATCAACCAAGCAGAATGGTCACAGAAATAGTTATTTTAAGAAAAAGAAACTTAGTCATTCAACATACAGACAGATATGGGAGGGGATAAGTTTACATGCAGCACCAACAGATGGATGTGAATAATGTGAGTAAGGGTTATTAGGTGTGTTGTGGAATGTGTAGATTGATTGATCACTATTG
Source organism: Centropristis striata (assembly GCF_030273125.1). Taxonomy (NCBI): domain Eukaryota; kingdom Metazoa; phylum Chordata; class Actinopteri; order Perciformes; family Serranidae; genus Centropristis; species Centropristis striata. Next base: position 44,409,715 of record NC_081518.1, on the reverse strand, counting down.
TGTTTCATATATTGTGGCTATGCAGACCACTACAACGTCTGCAACTCCATAAAACACTTACTTTTCATAAGGTACCACACCATCCAGCACATACACACTGAACATTGATATTCGCTGGAAACTATTCGAATATTATTGGAAAATCAAACCTTGTAGCGCACTTTAAAACTCTTAAAGATAGGTAGGCTAAATAGACTTCAGGTGAGATGAGTCAGGGTGGAAATCCAGAGCGGATTGTGTCACTGACCAGGTGTAGGTCCATCACACAAGGGGGCGGAGCTACACTAAAAGGGTGCGGAGCTCCACTAAAAGGTGTCCGATCAGAAACAGTGCAATGCCGCAACAGGTCCTACGTAAATAATGATATTTTGAAAAAATTAATTAAAAAATCTTCAAAATCGAGGATGCACACCTTCCTGCCATGTGCAAGACACATACAAAATCTTAGGTTAGTCTGACTGACGGTCAACGAGATATGCCCTAGACACACACACACACACACACACATAAACGCTTCTTGCTTTCATAGATAGATTTATTTGCTTCTTGATCTGTCTTTTATAACGTCTAACCAGGACGTTTTTTGCCCTTTTCTGTTTCCATTTTAACCTGTAATTTTTATTCATTCGCTCTTAAATGTTTTATTCATTCACTTTTTTTTTAAATTCGCTTTTAAATGTCTTCTAATGTGTTTTATGTATTTTAATCTTGCCCCTGTAAAGCACTTTGAATGTCCCTGTGTCCGAATTGTGCTATATAAATAAACTTGCCTTGCCTTGCCTAAACCTCGATCAGTAGTTTCCTAACCTAAATTCAACAAAACTGCAGCTTTTGTTTACAACCGGGAACAACCCGTACGTGTTCGCTGTTTTTCGACGATATGTAACGCAAAACCCTTACACGGGTTGTTTTGACAAACGTTCATATTGGTCATCATGAGTGATATTGACTAACGGCGTATTCTCTCTTGGAGATCTTGTTGCATCATGAGTCTCATATATGTTCAGTAAGGAACCGATCGGGTTACAAACATCTGAACAAAAAAAATACACAAAGCATCAGGTAAACAGTAGCACATCAGAACCCTGTTCCCTCTAAAATGAGGATTTATTAGCCTCTGTAAATTCCACGTGCCCCTTCAATGCCTCACCCAACACACACACACAGACACATTTTCTTTTAGAACATCCTGAACTCTTTGAGGGATGAGTTCAACAAAGTGCTGGAAACCTTTCAAGGGATCCGAGCCTGTGATGACTTCATAGCTTTTTGGCGGCACCTTCACAGGCAGAGACAGATGCTGGAGATTTACAGGATGATTCAACAATTGTTGAAAAGCCAGATGGAGAAAGAGGGGCCACTGCTCTATTAATGAAAGTGGATTACAGAAAGTGAAAGAATTTCAGACTACCGAAGAACAACACTTTTTACAAGAGGCTTGTAAGGGATAACAGAATTAAATTCTAAATATCATTCATTTAGACTGAGAGCACTTGAAAATACAAAACTGCTCAATTCCTCAAAATTGCCCTAATCCTACCAAAAATCCATAAAAACAAAAGACGTGCCAGGTGAGAGAGAACCCAGCTGAACTGAAAGCCTCCTAGCACAATCTTAGAAATATCCCATTAGAGTTGGAATGAAAGTTTGTTATACTGTTTGATTAACCTGCATATGTGAGAGGTTTCACTAATTTTACTTTCTGTTAGTTGTCAGCAGTAGGCTGGCTTACAAATCGATATAAAAGATATATATTGATATATTTTTAAATGTGATATGGAATTAGACCAAATCGCATATATCAATATAGTTCAAATTTGCACTGGGATCCTTGCTTTTATTAAAGATATTTTTTTTATTTAAATGTGCACTTTATGGAGCTTTGATTTTTAAAAAAAGTGCTCCTGTTGTTATATAGTATTTATGTTCACTCAAATAAATGGTTACAATAAAACAACTTGTGTAATATTTGGCTTTGACTTTGACTGAACATTTGCTCTCACTTTGCATTAAAAATACTGGGATATATATATATATATATATAGATATCGTATATCGATATTAAGTCTTAATATATTGAGATATGACTTTTGGTCCATATTGCCCAGCCCTAGTCAGCAGTCATCTCTGGTCTATGCAACTTGTTCCCAAACTAAAATTGAATTAAAAAAGTAAATATGATGCTATCAGAATACTACCATATTTCAAATGAAAGTACTTAAAGTACGTGTGTATTTGTAAATACCCAATTTTCCATTTGTAAAAAACAAAAAAGACATTTGTAAAACTGAAAATTCTGTTTGTGAAGTGTGACTCTGCATTTGTGAATCATCATCATCATCACACACACACACATACACACACACACACACACACACACACACAAACGCATCTCTTTCCTCAAAGACGCATTTTTGAGACGACCTTGACAAGATCCACACAGATTCACAAATAAATAGCTTGTGATTCACAAATGGCCCGTCATAGGATTTGTAAACTGAAAATTCTGCTTGTAAAGTGTGATTCAGCATTTGTGAATCGCCAATCACACACATGCATCTCTTTCCTTTAACCCTTAATAGGACACTCATTGAAATATATGCAAATTCCAAATTTCAACCCTAGAGAATATTGGAGGATATGACATACGGCCAGAATGTGTGAAAAAAAACCATAAGAAAATAATATTTTGAGAAAAAAGTTTACGAGATTAAAGTGGCAAATCTACGAGAAAAAAATGTGTAGATTTATGTGATTTAAAGTGGTGAATCTGGGAGAAAAAAGTTGCTTTTTTCCCACTTTTTTATCGTAAATCTGCGACTTTTTACGCGCAGATTTGCCACTTTAAATTTCTTAAATCTGCGCCTTTTTTTCTTGTACATTTGCCACTTTAATCTAGTAAATTTGCAACTTTTTTCGAGAAATATTACCTGAAGTTACCAAATATAGTTCTTTGCCTGATAAAGGGTTAAAGACGTATTTTTGAGACGTTCTTGTCGAGAGCAGCTGGTGATCAACAAATGGCCGCCCTCCTCAACAGTAGGGGGATCTCAGGATCTCAGGATCACCCAAAAAAAGAAACAAAATGACCTAAAAAAGGAAACAAAATGACCAAAAAAGACTCAAAATGACCAAAAAAGACTCAAAATGACCAAAAAAGATACTAAATGACCAAGAACACACTAAATGACCAAAAAAAGACACAAAATGACCAAAAAAAGACACAAAATGACCAAGAAAAGGAAACAAAATGACCAAGAAGACACAAAATGACCAAAAAAAGACACATAATGACCAAAAAAGACTCAAAATGACCAAAAAAAGACACAAAATGACCCAAAAAAGACACAAATTGACCAGAAAATGATCAAAAAAAGACACAAAATGACCAAAAAAAGACATTAAATGACCAAAAAGACTAAAACACATGAACACATGAACACTTTAACACAGTGGAGGCAGAGCTGACTTCCAAAACAATTTAGCGACCCCCAGAAATCATCTCGCGACCCCAATTGGGATCCCGACCCCAAGGTTGAGAATAGCTGGTTATATGCACTGATGGAGTGATGGTTCTGACTCTGCTTAAGGTGGACTTACACTTAAGTTTCGATTTTGCGAAAAAGCCATAGTACATATGGAAAACTATATTTTTCCTTGCCCTACATTACATTAGCACCTATACTGTGAAAATAAAATGAAAACAATGATAACACAGTTTGGTTAAATGTTTAATTACCAGCACATCAGCAGCAGCTCCTGTTATTCTGATAAGACGTTTCTCTCACCTCTCACATTTACATTTCTCTGAGTGCTTAAAGAGACAATAATACAAATATAAAGATTTATTGTAATTTTTGATTCAGTCTTTTCAGCTTGTATAATCACTTTAAAACTTTTATTAGCTCAGGAAGCCCACAGGGGTGGCCCAAACCACTAGTGGCTTACACTGTGCACCACACAATATCTGCACACTTCAAAAGATTCCAAGGCTGTACTCTTCAGATCATTGTTTATTTTGTGTCGTGTTTGTGATATTTAGTCATCATGAGTAATGTGTGAGTCAGTCTCTTTGAACCTGATCTTCATGACCTACTTTAAGAGCCAAAATCAGCCTCGCTTAATATCCCATAAGGCTTACGTTACTACCTCCAGCACAAAGCAAATCACTTGTTTCTACAACATGATATAATTTCAAAAAGCACTGTGTAATTATAATGACAAAATAATACTCTTTACACATCATTAAGTGTATTTTTTCAGAGTGGGTATTCTAGTTCTTACATAATGTGATTCGTGTTGGTATCCAGGTGTACTTGGTATGAATAATACACTTCTTACATGTAAAAAGAGACATTCACTGTGAAGAGTACAGCTGTCTAAACCAACTATTCTCAACCTTGGGGTCGGGACCCCAATTGGGGTCGCGAGATGATTTCTGGGGGTCTCCAAATCATTTTGGAAGTCAGCTCTGTCTCCACTGTGTTAAAGTGTTTTAGTCTTTTTGGTCATTTAATGTCTTTTTTTGGTCATTTTGTGGGGGTTTTTTTTGGTCATTTTGTTTCTTTTCTGGGCCATTTTGTGTCTTTTATGGTCATTTTGTGGTCATTTTTAGTCCTTTTTTGCTTAATTTTATGTGATTTCTTGGTCATTTTGTGTCTTTTTTGGTCAATTTGTATCTTTTATAGTCATTTTTGGTCATTTTGTGGTCATTTTTAGTCATTTTTTGCTTAATTTCATGTAATTTCTTGGTCATTTTGTGTCTTTTATTGACAATTTTGTGTCATTTTGTGGTCAATTTGATTTTTTGGGTTAGGGTTAGGTATTGCGTCTTTTCTGACAAATCCCAAAGTAACAAGTTCTGACTTTCCAAGGAGTCTCTGGCTTGAAACTGACTGTTACACACTCAGGAGGTCAGAATGGACCTTTAAACTGATAGCAAAGGACTTAGATTAAAAGTAACAATAAAATATAAAACAATATACACTACCGGTCAAAAGTTTTAGAACACCCCAATTTTTCCAGTTTTTTATTGAAATTCAAGCAGTTCAAGTCAAATGAACAGCTTGAAAGGGTACAAAGGTAAGTGGTGAACTGCCAGAGGTAAATAAAAAAAGGTAAGCTTAACCAAAACTGAAAGATAATGTACATTTCAGAATTATACAAGTAGGCCTTTTTCAGGGAACAAGAAATGGGTTAACAACTTAACTCTATGGAGTCTTGGGCTATTTTGTCCATTTTTGAATTCTTTTCATGTCTTTGTAAGTCATTTTGTGTCTTTTTTTGGTCATTTTGTGTCTTTTTTTAGTCATTTTGTGTCTTTTGGTGTCTTTTTTTGGTCATTTTGTGTCTTTTTTTAGTCATTTTGTGTCTTTTGGTGTCTTTTTTGGTCATTTTGTGTCTTTTTTTAGTCCAACATAAAATGTGATTTTGAATCTTTTTTTTTTACTTTCAAAACACTATCATGCTCAATAAAGAATTTTAAATGTTGCAAATGTGCATTAATTTCAGAGTACACTGAGACATTAAACTGCATCATTTTCAATTAAATTCTGGAAAAGTTGGTGTGTTCTAAAACTTTTGACCAGTAGTGTATATAAATGCACAGACAGAGAGATGTTTTAGTTGTTGTCTGCTTCATTATTTGTCCAAAATTTAGTTTGTATGATCTGAACTGTGCGCGTGAGATTGTGTTCAGTGAGCGGGGGTCGCGGACAACATGCATGTTAAATTGGGGGTCACGACTCAAAAAGATTGAGAATAGCTGGTCTAAACAGATGTATATTTATATGCATTGCACCTTTGAGTGAGAGTATCTAGTACTGTCAAAATAAATGCCAAGAAATGATTCCCAAATCCAAAAGATTCCTGTTTAAAAGACATATCGATACTTTCTTGTTGTTTCTTCTTCCTCTCTCTTTAAGAGGAGTGAGGTCTCACCCTCAGACATCAACTTACAGTCAGCAGACACAATAAGACAACATTTGTAAATGCAATCCTGTGCAATAGCCGTGCAAGAAATACTGCTTTCGTGGTTCATAATTTATTTCTTTTTTTTGAGAATGTGTCAAAGAAGTGTTGTTTCAACCATGGTTAATTAGTAGTCCAGAGAGGAGGCTTTCAGTCAAAATTAAGTCAAGAAATAAAAAAAGAGCAGCTGATAGAAAGTGTGAAGGTACTGAGGGTTTGCCCAGCAGCTACCCTTTCACAATAAGGGTGGTTAAAGGTCATAATTAGCCAGATATTATTTTATATAAAGCATAAATCCTGGGGAACTTTAGATCACTCCAGTAAATATAAAAATAAAAGCACCATGATAATAAAAAAGTGACAAATGAGCATGATATAAGCTCTACGGATACAGCGTGATTCTGGTTGGATTGTTTGGTTTTAAAAGTAATAATTCAGCCAATAGCAGCAGCCGATAGTCTTTGCTGTTGTTGTTGGTCTTGTTTTTCTTATTTCTCCCCCTTTTGTGCTACTGAATAACAAAAATAACTGAACTATGTTAAAATAAGGGTTGCAAATGGGTGGAAAATTTCTAGTAAATTTCCACGGGAAGTTAAGATGCTTAATTTTGGCAATATTCAAAATAAAAAAACATGACATTTCAACAATTTTATTTGTAAGTAGAACTTCAAGTTTTATTTTTTGTTACTGAACAATCAATTCTTTCGTTTAACAACAAAAAAAACATGAATGATGTGTTAAATATTACTCAGTAGTAAAGTAGTAAAATTCCCCAACTATATTTAAGTTCCCTTTTAAAAGGCCAACCTTCAATTTCAATTATTGTTTATTCACATTTGTTCCCATTAATTCCCATGGAAAGTTTCCAACTTTGAAAATTCACGAAATTTTGCAAAAAATCATTCAGCTTTTAATTACACTGTTGTTAAATGAACACATATTAAATTACATTTTAAGATGTATACATTTAAATTGATATATTTTATAAATGTATAATATGCCTTACCAACCTACTCAATGAGAAAAAACTTCAACATAATTTCAACATAAAGCCTAATTATAAAAAAATTGGACCACCTTTCATCTCTTGTATTTTTCATACAGAACACAATATTGTTGTTACTGAACTGCTCCGAGATGGTTGAATACATCCATTTGAACATTTAAAAAAAAAAAAATGCTAGTCCAGCTAGGGTATTCTCCCCCAGAACAAGTTTATGTAGCAGCATATGTTCTTCGTATATTCTTATATTCCTAAAACCCCTTTTTATTCACTGGCTTTTAACTCAACATGAGCCTTTGCTCTGTTTTATTTTTTGTTTTTATTTGTTCTTTGTGGTTTTTTAAAATTAAGATTAATTTTAAAATTGAGATTAATTTTAAAACCCACTTTTATTTACTGTTTTTTCTTTTAACCCAGCATGAGACTCGCTTTGTTTTAGTTGTTTTTGCTTGTTCTTTGTTTTTATTGTTTTTATTGTTGGTCTGTCCTGCCATGTACAGCACTTTGCATCAGCTAACGCTGTCTTAAAGGGCTATATAAATAAAGTTGATTTGATTTGATATGTTAGCAAGCGCTGTCCGAGTCTGCAAATGACCAACTTAACAGTTAACCAGCAAAAAACTGATGCAACAAAACAGATAAACATCAGCCGATGCCATGGATGAATGTCATCTTATTTGCCAATACACTGCAAAAAAAGAAAAGTTGGGTGAACTCAAAATTTCAAGGCAACAAACTTCGATAAAATTTTAAGTTGGACAATTAAACTAAATATTTTAAGTTTTTTTTTTGAGTCTGCTCAACTCTGAATTCAGATTTTTGTCAACTCAACTGTAAGTTGTACTAACTTATAATTTTACATTGTAATAACTTTTAATCCTTACTTCTGCTAACTTCTGCAATGTGCTGACTTGGCACGATTGTAACGCCGCTATGAAATGTTAGCTAATGTTGCGACCACAATTTTGAGTTAGCATTGATACGCTAATGGCTACTCTCGTAGCTGTAACAAGCAGCGCCGCTAGCATCAGTTAGCTGCTAGCATCAGTTAGCCGCTAGCATCAGTTAGCCGCTAGCATCAGTTAGCTGCTAGCTTTCGCTAATGACTGAATTTCACCGCTTTCCTGCATTTCACAACAAAGAAATAAGAGTTATCAGAACTATTGTCCCTTGTTGTGAACCCCAACTTAAAGATATAAGTAACAACAACTCACCAACTTGTTTTTGAGCAGACAACTGGCTTCCTTTGTTGTGCTAACTTACATTATTGCCCTAAATGTCAATAATTTATATTTCCAAATTTTACCAACTTAAATCACTGCTTTAGGCAAAAAATACAAGTTGGCTTTTTTTGCAGTGTAGGGGTCAACATGGCAAATATTGGACATTACTGATGTTGGGCCAATGATTCGGTCCATCCCTCACAAGCTCGGTTCATTAAAAGATCATTTACTCCCCAAAAGAAAATGAGGTGGTTCATTCATGATCTGCCAGGCGATTCAGTGGAGGAACAGAAGACAGATTCAGCCCTTTGAGGGCCTGTTCTACTGCAAATGTCTTAAGTAAGAGAAAAATAGACAGTTTGAATCTCTTATATCTCTATTGGCTCCATACATTCTGACTGACTTTGGTGATGAATGTTACAATGCCCTCACTTTAACTCAAGCTTCCTTTCATAAACAGAGAAACGGGACAAGTCATCAGACCATGAGTGAGATTTACTGCAACAATCCCACCAACTAAATGGGATCTCATAACAGTTTAAAATGATGCTGACTCTGACGGCCAGTACACTGGAGTTGATTTAAACGTGTCTTCAGTGTTTGTAAGAAAATCCAATGGCTTGTCACGGCCACCGTGAACTAATGCTTTGCTACTAGAATCTAAAGCCAGGGCTGCAGCCAGGCAGGTAGCTCTTTAAGTTCAATGGCCCAAGTACAAGTTGATTAGATTCTGGTGGTGATCCAGATCTTGTATTTACACCATTAAAGGATTAATGGGTTTTGGCCAGAACCATTATGCAGCTTTCATGGGCTAGTGTAGAAAGTAGTCAGGCATTTGGGACCTCCAAGTTGGCTGAAATACATTTGCATTGTATTTTCTCAGTAAATGTAATGTAAACAATCAAACTGCTGAAGCTGCAGGTTTGCAAATGGGACAATTGTTTGTGCAAAATTGTATAGGCATCAAGAAGTACTTGCTCTGTGATTTGGGTGGATTTAGACCAAAATCTGTCTACAGTCAAACTCCTCCACTGCTGCAACTTAAGTTTCTTAATACGAAGTAAGAGCAAACTAGTAAGTTACATCAATAGTCTTTTGAAAACAATATTGCCAGAGTATCCAGCCTTCTAGTACTGAATTGAATGAATCATCAGAGAATAATAGTGTTCTGTGAACAATAAACATCTGCAGCATGTGTCCAACAATAGAAGTTGAGTAACCTGTAATTTACTCTGTTCTACAATAATAAAAGAGAAAGAATTTGGAGTTAACCTTCAGGAATGATTTTATATCAACTTTTCACTTTTGCACATACAAACATTTAAAGTAAAATCATTGAATATTCTCATACACAACATGTTCTTTCCCACTATCTATAAGTGAATACATCACCCTGACCCCGAAAAAGAATTTCCCATTCAAAAGCGGCTAAAATGAACTTAAGTTCTGTAAAAATAATTTCTCTCTCTCAATGTCAAATACAGATAGTCTGCCTTTCTCCACAGGGGGAAATATACTTGTGATATACAGAGTTTATACATTATAGAGAATTTAAAAGTGCAATATTAAACTTTGTTAACCCTTTGATGCACAACATGGGTCTAAAGTGACCTGATATGTATGAGTTTTTTATGTTCCATATCTTTGCAATAAATTATTTTCATCATTCAGTATTCCAGGTTTTCCTCAATTAGTTTGTTTTTGATCATCATACATCCTAATTTTATGTTTTCCTTTATTATTTATTTTTTAATAAAATCCCTTTTTGTGTCACTACTCTTCTAATGCATAACATGGTTGAAAAATGACCAATATCCAATTTTTAGCTAAGTTAGGTGCTAAGCTAACTACTTAGCTAACTTCTTGGTTAAACTATTTAGTTAAGCAGCTTGCTAAGCTACTACTAGCCAGCTACTTAGCCAAGTTGTTAGCTATGTAATAATACAAAAACTTCCTTTCTTCATAAAGTATGAGAGGCAAAATGGAAATAATGATCTGTTTTTTATCAAAAACAATTTTTTTTTAATAATACTTGGAATATTCAATCATAAAATAAGTTGATATCAAAAGATAGAGCACAGAAACACACAGTAAGCATTAAATAACATGGGGAATGATTGCGGGTGATTTTTGACCCATGTTGTGCATCAAAGGGTTAACAGAGAGCAGTCAAAGGCGGCCTCTCAGACAGAGAGGAGTGGTGGCCGAGCGAGCTAGACGGTGAAGGAAGAGAGGGAGTGGCATTAGCTAAAACAAGGCAAAAAATAACCACACCCACAGCTCTGCACAATCCACTCGGAAGCTGCTGCACTGTCTGATTTTGTGTGAATGCAGAGCTTCATACTGTTGTTTCATCTGTGTGACACACCAACCAACACAGCAGCAGACTGCTGAGAGAAACAAGGAGAAGGGGATAAACAGAAGCACATAAAAAAAACACATAAAAACAGCCAGCCATGTAACAGCCCGTCAGTTGTCAAATAACAGCGCTTTGTGTCATACAGAGGCTAAAGCCTGCCTCGTGTGCAGTGTGTTGCTATCAGACGTGCAGAGGGGCGTGACACACCGGCGGGTTTGATGACCTGGTGGGCTGCACCCGCCTCACTTTGATACACACTGCACGTTGGGCCCAAAGGTCCTTTGCTGACGCCCAAAAATGTCCCAAACACAGCAGAAAAGACTCAGATCTGAGTCTCTGCAGATAGAGACACACTCCTCCTCGGTCAGAAGTGATGATTGAGAGGGATTCTTTTGGTTTTAGTCTACACTTTATTTTTTTGGGAATATCCTGCACTGCAAAAAAAGAAAAGCAACAAACTTCGATAAAATTTTAACTTGGACAACAAGAAATATTTTAAGTTTTGTTTTTGAGTTTGCTCAACTGTGAATTCAGATTTTTGTCAACTCAACTGTAAGCTGTACTCACTTATAATTTACATTGTAATAACTTTTAATCCTTACTTCTGCTAACTTCTGCAATGTGCTGAATTGGCACGATTGTAACGCCGCTATGAAATGTCAGCTAATGTTGCGACCACAATTTTGAGTTAGCATTGATACGCTAATGGCTACTCTTGTAGCTGTAACAAGCAGCGCCGCTAGCATCAGTTAGCAGCTAGCATCAGTTAGCCGCTAGCATCAGTTAGCCGCTGGCTTTCGCTAATGGCCAAATTTCACTGCTTTCCCGCATTTCACAACAAAGAAATAAGAGTTATCAGAACTATTGTCCCTTGTTGTGAACCCCAACTTAAAGATATAAGTAACAACAACTCACCAACTTGTTTTTGAGCAGACAACTGGCTTCCTTTGTTGTGCTAACTTACATTATTGCCCTAAATGTCAATAATTTATATTTCCAAGTTTTACCAACTTAAATCACTGTTTTAGGCCAAAAAATACAAGTTGGCTTTTTTTGCAGTGTGCATACAGTATTATATCTAAAATGCAAGAATGAAATGAACTTATAATACTATAAATGCATATAATTAAAGCAGACTAAATGCAAAATTAACATTTTGTCAGTGATTTTTATTGGCATATTTCAGCACAACAACTCATACAATTCAGTAGTTGTTAGAAAAATTCTCTCAGTCTGACAGCTGCCTCAGGGTCTTTATGCAGATCTCTGCCCAAGATCATCTGCTGCTGCACCTGACACTGCAGCATAACTTGCACGCTACAGTATTATTGTCTTTCTTCTAAAATATTGACATGGTTTTCATGGATTACTTTCTTTAAAAAATATATTTTTTAGCATCTAACTTTATGTCAGAACACTAATTTTTCTTTATGTTACAGTAAAGACCTGCTGTGATGATCATTTTTGGTACCAGTATAATATTCTAAATGTTTCAGGTCCCTTAATACAACTTCTGACGAAAGTTGTCGTTTTGTCTGTTGATTTGTGACAGCAGGACTTGAGGCTTATTTTTACACTTATGTATCATTTTTGTGAATGGTACTTCCTCACAATTGAGCAAAAAAGCAGCTTTATATGGCAATTTCAGTGGTTATAATTAAGTTAAGTAAGTGGCGTTCATCAGGTGAAACAAGTGATTTAGGAAAGACAATTTGTTGAACTTGTATGAACGAGCATCAGGAAAAAGCAAGACTTTATGAATAATGAAATATTTTTATGTGATTACCATTGTTTTGCTGAACACAGTGAAGTTGAGCGTTCGGGTTCAAAATGTATCATCGTTTTATTCAATTATACCTTTCTGTGAAATTCTGTGAGAATGAGCGTATTCTTCTAATTCTTGAGTTGCAGCCAAAAATGTGTTATTTGAGTTTATAGTCACCATGACTTTTGAACACCGGATTTCACTCAGTTCATCCTTGAGTCCCAGTGGATGTTTGTGCCAAATGTGAAGATTTTGAGACATCTTCCCTCCATTGTGTTTAAGAGAACCGAGCTGATGAAAGGTCACAGTGACTCTACTTCTGACCATCTAATCACAAGGTTAAAGCAAGAAAAGATTTTGCCAGGCTGAAAAGTTGCACTATATAAATTACAACTTCTCTATTCCAAAAACCATGGTGGCTGAGAACTTTAAGCCCTGTAATCAGTTCATCCTTGAGCCCAAGAGAAAGTTTCTCCCAAATTTTAAGAACTCCACTTAAGGTGTTCTTGGCATATCAATCACATTCACAAGAATGGGACAGACGAGACAAAATCAAAATTAAGAAATTCCTTCAAGGCATTCCTTAGATAATCAGTTCACAAGGACAGCATTGACGAAGAGAAAGACTGATTGGAAAACCCAAAAACAAAATGCTTCAGGTCCCACTGATGTGGAGCCATAATAAAATGGATCCATAAATAATAAAACGTATTAAAGCATAACTGTAAAATGTGGTAACAGTTAAAGAGCTGGTGAGTTTAAAAAAAGAGAATATATATACTGCGAAGAGTGAAAAGACAAAGAGAGAGAAACATTCTGCCCATTCATAACCACACTATCTTCAGACAGGAAATTTTAGCTTTTCCTTTACTGGAACAGGGATTTTTTTGGTGCTTTCTGTGCCAGGATGCTTTATTGAAGATACATGGAAAGTTGCCACTTTATCGCTGTTAAGAACAGAATTATAGAGCAATTCATGAAAATTCATAACATCTCATTGTTCATCCTGGGTTCATGGAAATACTTTCTTCGATTTAGTCTGTGATGAATGTTCTACGGACTTCCTCTCCTCTCTGCTATAAGAACGGACATGGTGTTGTGTAAGTAAGGATCAAGCACAGATCAAGCAGCAGGGAGCAGGAAGCTAAGACATAAACCACTTGGGGAACTTCCAAACGGGATGTTTAGTCCACATCCGTGAGGCTGAGAAAAGACCTGGGTAGTATGAATGTTTTTACAAACTCTGAGGTAACCAGATCTAATGCAATGCTCTACCAAGAAGCTATGAAGCTACAGTTTCCACAAAAATTGTGAAAATATCTGCTTGTCCAGCTATCCAATCAAGCATGGCGTTTATAAAGTTTAGAACCTGGTCTCACAGAAATCCGTGAAATAGCCACGGATTTGCTTAACTCAAAATCCGTGGAATAGCCACGGAATCACTCAAATTTCCGTGAAACTGACACAGATTTCGCTACAATGCAAGTTAATGCCAGTCATATCCCGTGGCTATTCCAACATACAAAGTGATTATGTACATTCACTGAGTGAATATTTAGAAAATAAAACATATATTTCTCGCTAGAAATGTGATCAAAATCCATTTTAATGCAGAAACTAAGTCAAAATATTGATTTTTTTCACTAAAAATGAGAGAACTGTCCGCCATGTTTTTTGTTCTGACCGCCGGGACCTTGAAAGTCACGTGACTTGGAACAAACCAATAGGAACAAATATCCATGGAATAGCCACGGGATATGACTGTCTTTAACTTGCATTGTAGCGAAATTCGTGTCAGTTTCACGGAAATTTGAGTGATTCCGTGGCTATTCCACGGATTCCTGTGAGACCAGGTTCACCAAGAAGCTATGAAGCTACAGTTTCCACAAAAACTGTGAAAATATCTGTTTGTCCAGCTATCCAAACAAGCATGGCATGTATAAAGTTTACTATGATAAGGGCACCACATTTACCTTTGGAAAATTCATAGAAATTTCCATATTGGCTTATAATGCACCTCCGATTTGAATGCATTGCCAACGTTCAGCGTCAGGGGAAATGTGCTGTGCCCATTATGTGGCAAGGCAGGAAGTGAGTAAGTGAAGGTTGAGATGGTGGATGAGTGTGGAGGACGTCTGACTTCCATGCAGGGGACAAGAGTTTGTGTTCCATCAAACACCTGTAATGATCTCCGCTGTGAGCCTCGAGGAAATCAGGCGTTTGTGTGCATGTGTGGGTGTTTCTGTTCTTTTTCCTCCATCTGTCCATCTGTCTCCGTCTGTCCACAGCTGATCAGCTAATCTCTTTTACTACTGGACCAAATTAGGATTGTATTCTCAAGGACCTCTTGTGGTTGTGGTGATGCATTTGTAGAAAAATATATATATATTTTTTACCGTTTTATATCCTCATTGACTGCTGACTACTTACAGACTTCCAGTAGTGGCTGCATGTTTTGCAAAAAAACAGCAAGCCAACCTACCGAGTCTGTTGCAGGCCTTCTTCTACCAATGGTTTAACCCATTGACGCCTAAACTTCCTGTAAAACCTCTGGGCGATTTTAAAATAAGCCCCTAAAACCTGAAGTTTTTCTGGAAATTCAACAAAAGTGTCAACGCTTCTACTAAATAATAGATTATTCAGCCTCTGTAGCAGATAGAAATGAAATTCAAAAAGTATTTGAGAGCTTATACAAATACTACAAAACGACGTATCCACTTTCCAGGCTTCAATGGGTTAATGTTAGAAACCCTTTTACACTTTAATCATTTTAATTAATTAATTTCTTCATCATATACTAATTAGGGACGGGAATAATTAATCGATGAATGATTAATGGTCTTTAGGAAATTGGTCGATCACGTGGAATTTTTAATTGATCTGTGTATTTTTTAATTTTAATCTTATCTATGACTGCGTATCAGAACTCACTGCACTGAAACACGGTCGAGTGTTCGGTTGTGTGGCCACAAAGCTACAGTTTGCAAACTGAAAGTTGCAATAACAATTATAAAACACAAAGAAATATAAGAGGATTAATTTGCAAAAAGAGTTTACTTTGCTAGCATGAATTACCAGGTTTAATTTTATCCTAAACTTATTTAAACACAAAACACATTTAAACATATATTTAAAAAAGTTGGCTCTTAAAGTTCTGTACTTACTTGATTCCTATGGTCTATGTCTAGTACCATCAGGTTGAATCACTTATTGTAAGTCGCTTTGGACAAAAGCGTCTGCTAAATGACATGTAATGTAATGTAATGTAAAATTTGCAAGAATACTGTGAAAACTAACCTCATGTCTCTTTGGGGGGCTAAAACATAAAACATTGAACTTATAGTAGCACCTCACTTGATTTACTTTTATGATCGACAGGAAGTCTATTTTCGTCCTTTCAAAATAAAAGTGTCTGTTATCAAAACAGGCTTTTGCATAGTACTGCGTAGATATATTTTTTTGTTCATGTATGCATGTGTTTATACATATTGGAGTATGTTTAACAACTCAACAATTAATAATTTAATTGATTGTTAACGTTAAAGATGCTCGAGTTCCCTCATATTAATTAATACTAAAGATTTATGACTAAAACTTCTTGACACACAATACGTCAATGTAGCATCTGTTGACCTGCTATCCCCCCCTAAATACCCCCTGTCCCCGACCCCCAATGCTCTATAAAAGGTGTAGAATGTTAAGAAGTGAAGGTAAGCTGATATTTTTGATGTTTCTAGAGAATCAGGATCACAAGACTGAAAATAGTTCATCAGACCTTCACCCAGTTGTCAATCTGTCTACGAATAAGACATGTCATATGAAGCAGAGATGTCTGGGCTGACATTATGAGAGAGGGATGACAGAAACATAGTGAAAAACTCATCTGGTTGAAGCACAACTGAAATTCAATCAGACGTCGACTCAGAACAGTCGTTTTTTTGAGAACTGTCCCAGTCCTCTCAAGATAAGCTGCGACTGAAGGCCACACTTTGAAGCAGTTTGGCCCGCGGCCTTTCATCTTCACCTGACTCCTGATTTATCGTCGCCTCACAGACCAAAAAGCAGAACCCCTCCCTCAAGGTAACAAAAAAACACACACACAGTTGCCAAACTTGCCATTGTAGGTTAGCAGAGTCCATACTGTATTCCTATATATATAGATATTGATATATAGATATTGATATATATACACTACCGGTCAAAAGTTTTAGAACACCCCAATTTTTCCAGTTTTTTATTGAAATTCAAGCAGTTCAAGTCAAATGAACAGCTTGAAAGGGTCCAAAGGTAAGTGGTGAACTGCCAGAGGTAAATAAAAAAAGGTAAGCTTAACCAAAACTGGAAAATAATGTACATTTCAGAATTATACAAGTAGGCCTTTTTCAGGGAACAAGAAATGGGTTAACAACTTAAGTCTATGGAGTCTTGGGCTATTTTGTCCAATTTTGAATTCTTTTCATGTCTTTGTAAGTCATTTTGTGTCTTTTTTTGGTCATTTTGTGTCTTTTTTTAGTTTAGTCCAACATAAAATGTGATTTTGAATCTTTTTTTAACTTTCAAAACACTATCATGCTCAATAAAGAATTTTAAATGTTGCAAATGTGCATTAATTTCAGAGTACACTGAGACATTAAACTGCATAATTTTCAATTAAATTCTGGAAAAGTTGGTGTGTTCTTAAACTTTTGACCAGTAGTGTATATATATAGCGGAGGGAATTTTTTTGACAGCATGAAGGAAGGCCTGTTTTTGTCCACTAGTTTTTTATTTTAACTCTTTGCATTATTGTATTTTCCCAGTCTTGCTGTAGTATGTCCAATCAGGATGTACACACGATCTGGTATTTATTCATATGCATACACATGTAAAGGTGTAAAGGTTGCATGAAGTGGAATATGAATCAGAGGATGCTCTATGATCCAGTGACGTTATTCTTTTCAAAATGCAGCTACACAGATAGATGCAATTGATGTTTCTGCACCACACGACTTCCTTCAGTAATAGCAGAACATGTGAAAGCTCCATACAGTCCCATTGGGTGAGATATTGCAATGAAAATGGCAGGTGTAGTTTATTCTCCTCACCTCAAACTAGAAGAGCAGTTACATGTCCGAGCATGACAAGCTGCGATCAGATATTAAAGACATACAGCCTGAAGTTGTGTCAGAATAAACCACAGTGGCCGCGCTGAAATGTCATCCGGAGCAACTAATAATGGCACTAGGTGACAAAGTTTGTGAGATTATTGACGTGTAGACCGTAAATGGACGACACAAGGATATGACCAGTGGCGGTTCCCCTGCTGTGGCCCCTGTGTCAAATTAATAATAAAATAATCAATTTATAACAATGAACAATGGAACAATTCTAACCTTTTTTTTGTTCAAACAATATCTCATTGTACACAAAAGGAACCCAGAATGTGTACATTGTATAATAGTTTAACCCGGTGGAGTCTTAAAGGGCTATTTTGTCCATTTTTGAATCCTTTTCATGTGTTTACGTGTCTTTGTAAGTCATTTTGTGTCTTTTTTGGTCATTTGTGTCTTTTTGTGTCTTTTTTTGGTAATTTTGTGTCTGTTGTGTCTTTTTTTAGTTATTTTGTGTCTTTTTTTTGTCATTTATGTGTCTTTTTTATGTCTTTTTTGGTCATTTTGTGTCTTTTTTGGTCATTTTCTGTCTTTTTCAAGACATTCAAAGATTTTGAATGCTTAAATATCATCTTTGCCATTTGTTAATGTGCTAATGTGCCCCTCTGATTAAACACTGGCCCCTCCTTGGCCCCCACAGTAAAATTGGTCTAGAACCGCCACTGGATATGACAGTTTAATACACAATCTTTCAGCAAAGAAAAATAAGAGATTTTACACGACATGACAAATAAAAAAGCCCTGGTGAAAGCTACAACCCAAGAGGTTTACATTTGACTTGATGATGATGATAAGAGGGGAGCTTGATGTATGGGGAGGTGGTCTGAAGGCAGGATAAGAAGTGAGAAGATGAAGAATAAGAGTAAAGTCTGACCATGTGTAATCCAGTGCAAGATCTGCCTCATACATGGTGCATGTAGAGCTGAACTCTGTGAAGAGGAGAGGAGAGTCAAAGATGAAAGTGAGGAGGAAGAGGTCAAGTCAAAAGTTGGAATGCATCCATAAATCAGTGGTCTAACCTCTAATCTTCTGAAATGCAATATATGTAACAGGTCATTTTACTCTTGAATCATCTTTGATCTTTCTCACTCCGTCGATATCAAAGTGATCCAAGGAAATGGCCAGTAAATATACAAAAAAAAAAAAAAATTACAAGTACAATATCTATATAAATGTATGTCCAGGACTTGTGGTATTTCAAATTCTAACATAAATAGATTAAATATTTAACATTTGTGAAGACAAAGTTTCAAGAAAGCAATATATGAAAGCAAATTGCATCAATATCTGTATACTTTGAACTGTGTTAGTACTGAGCTCGAAGCGTTTTGGGGGATTTGGGTTTGTATTTTATCACTTTTACTGCAAATAACTTTAAATATACATGTTTTTTTTTATCATTTCACTCATATGCACAAGAGCAATTGATGATTAACCTTGTCACTGTAATTTATGGTGCTTGAAAATGCTGCAACTCTTCAGGATCTAATAGTGATTTTTTAAAAACATTTTAGTATCTGACTCTACAATCAGGCATTAAAAAGAGATGGAAGTCACAGTTATTGTACAGTTATTGGAACTGTTAAGACAAAGTCCACAAACTCACAAAGCAGGCCGCATGGGGATTAATTAGGGAAGCAAAATATATACTGGTTCCGATACAATTTTGTTTTATTATAGCTGGTTTTCATATTATCGTCCAACAGATAATCAAATAGCTTTCCTTCAGTTAACAAGCCAACATCTTAACACTTCGATACAGCAGGAGGTGGCGAGTCAGCAGGATTTAATAAAATCATTGCTGTTTCTTTTGACAGATTATACATAAGTTTTTAATTTGAATTCTTCTGCAAGATGTGATGTTTGTTACTTTACTCTGAAAAAATATTTAAACAAGTTAACATTTCAAGACTCAGAACTGTTTTCAGACTTTGTTGTATTCATATTGATTTGATTGATTTGGTTGGGTCAGACCTATGGAATTATAAATCTTGTATATTTTCTCACAAAATCCAAGCATTTCTTACCCTCAGGTGTGCATAAATGAATAGTGAAGAATTTTTTTTTAATGCAAAACTTAAAATTATCCATTATCTTGTTGGTCTCAGCCATCAGAAGAGGATAGTTATTAGCCTGGGTATCCCCATACTGCCTTGCGCGCTTGAATTTAATTTCGAACCTGCAGGCAGTCTGGAAACCAGGGAGGTTTCTTAGCCCTGTTTTAGGATCCAATCACAGAGCGGGGAGGGACGGCAAGACGATGACGCGTACTACTCGGCAGACGGAAGCTTGTTGTTCTCTTACGGATCCAACATGGCTGCTGCAGACGCGAAACTCTCTTTAGCTGTAGATGGTGTTTTAAATAGTTTAGAGCCAAAGTTGAAAGGCGAAAGGTCTCTGGGGGCTCCGCTATCCCCCGGCTCGTAGCCAGATCACCGGTACCGCCGGCGGCGCTACGAGCCACGTCCATTATTTATATATATCTATACATTTACAGTCTGTGCCTTCACCCAGGAGAACATGGTTTGTGTCCCATCTAAAAAACAAAAGCAAAGGACTTCTTACATAACTGAAGTTTTTTACGTAACTTCCGTGGCTCACGTCACCCACTTAAGTACTTCACCTCCGGCATTCAAATACATTATTTTTTTTACAACCGCGAACCACATGTGTATGTATATGTACCATGAGCTGCCAAACGCTCAATAACACTGTTTTTATTGTCTTTTAACTATGCAATTTCAGGTGGAGGCTTTAAATAAGCCCATCTGGGTTTTCTGCCTCTCCCTGAACTTTACACTATTTCTTATCTTTCTTATTTTATGTAATTCTAACTGTGCAAATAAATAAACCTAAACCTAATAAACCGTCATTTTGGTTGGAGACCTTGTTGTAAATGAACCATTTCAAATGGTCAAAACCTAAATTTTACTTGATTGGATTTTTAAGGCAAAATAGCTCAAGGTATGGACTGCAAATATTGCAGAGCAGTTGCCCATATTCCTCTGCTATCTTAAGATATATAACGTAACATGTAACTAAACCCTTATAATGTAATCAATACGCACCAGCCAACCTTTCTAAGTTAATGCAAACAAAAATAATAAACACATCTAGCAAAATGTCTAACTAATCATTTAATACTCTTTGCTTTTGTGTGCATTACTTAAACTTTTTTTTAAATTCTAAACGGCACATAACGGATCTGTTGATTTAAACTTCTCCCTTAAAATTTACAAAAAAACATGCACTCAGTTTGGCAATCTGTTATTAGTCTGGACTTTTAAACTGAGTGCATGGTTTATTAATCTACGTGCTTGGTTTAGCAATTCTTGTACAGATTTCCACACCAATATTTTCTTCTTCTACCTCAGGGCTCTGTGGTAGCAGCATGATCAAATGCTAAATTTAAAATGGCAGTATTGATTACAGACAGGCACTATTAATTGCAACAAAAACACAAGAAAGCACGCTAAATGTCTTGGTGCACACACACACACACACATATATATACACACTAGTCAAATCTCAAATTACATTAACCTCTTTTAATCCTTGCTCTTGTGTTTCCTCTCTCTCTCTCCTCTTGCATTTTGGGGAGGGCATTTGTGTGCATCCTCTCTCTGTCCTCCTCCTCCTCCTCCTCCTCCTCCTCCTCCTCGTCTCCTAATTAATATCCAATAAACTCCATGATGACTTTGAATGGTCATTCAGTGGTTGTAACCCCCTTATTTAAATGCCACTCAGCTCAATGATTTTCCTCAAGAGTGATATACTTCCCAAAATCAAAACATTAATTAAAAAGCCATTTTCTCAGCCCTCACCAGGATGACATTTTCCCTCACCAGTTTGTTGATTGCTCTGCTTGGCAAGGCAGCGGCTGCAGCTGCTCTACTACTACACAACTCCACTGAGTCGGTGTAGAGAAGAGGAAAAGACACAAAAGAGACAGTGGGAGGAAGGCTACAAAAAAAGCAGAGGGATACAAGCTACATGTGCATGGGTGTGTGTGCAACATGCTGGTTTTCAGGTAGAACACACCATGAGGCTGTGTGGAATGTGACTGCCCACTAGTGTTGGAGGAGGAGATGTTTGAGGAGGTGCACAGCCCTGCAGCATCAGGTATTGATAGTCAGACATCACAAACATATCTTGACATATCCAAGTAAAACACTGCAGGGAAAGCGTAGCAAAGTGGATAAATATCACCCAAAATGTTTCACCTCTTTGTGGTTGAGTTAAATAAATATCTACTTCTCTTTCCCTGTTCACACTTAAAGAAAAACATTGAAAAAAACATCTGAACACAACTTCACACCTAGAATGCAGTGATGCACATACATCTGATTAAAGAAAAAGTTCCTCACACACCACTGCGGATGTTAATTAAACCTACAGTTGCTTTTGGCTCTAAGACTTTGGGAGGCGGGTGAGGAAAACAGGCTAAATTTGGCCTTTCGCTCTGCAGTTCTCATCAATTCCTCCGCCTATTCTCTATCTCACACAAAAAAACAACTGTATATCTGGGGTTTTCATGGGATCCATGATTATTTCCATTCCACTATGGAAGTGCATTTTCTCACCATTATAAGGAGAAAATGGCAACGTAAGCCGCCAAGTTCTGATAAACACATGAATACATGAATATATGAGTGGGAGCCATAGCGAGCAAATGTGCTGTTGAGTGGAGAGGTTTGGGCCTGAGCTGTTTACGTTGTACTGAGCAGCAGTGGAGAGCTGCTCTTTTATGGTTTCTGTTGAAAACTGTGTGTCTAGACCAAGAGTCTCTTTCAGTGGAAGCCATTAAAACCTGTCTTCTCCTCAACCTTTGTTCGTATGTACACATTTTATGAAATAAAGATGGAAATCTCCTCATTGAGGCGAAAAGCAATCAATATGATAATTTGTGTATTTTCCATTCACCTGCAAGTACAGCAGCAGTGCACTGTGTTTATGCTCCCCACAAGAGTGATTCATTTTAATGTGTCCACTGAAAATATTTCTCATTGTTTCTCCATTCTGACTGACATAGGACAACACAGACATCCTTTCATTATTTTCACTTGTATTGAATTTCAGTGCCCAGTGTATTGCAGACAGTATTTGTAATAGGCTTTGTTATAGCGTTGCACATTTGCCTTGTCAATCTGGCTGCACATTGTAAAACAGCCGCATTTTTTTTTTTTAAAAACATCATGATGATTTATACCCCTCTCATAAAAGCACAGTAAAACCTCCAAGGTTAGTCAAGGGCATTCAGCCTTCCTGCCTGGCTCAGTGTTCGAGGTGAGAACACTCCTGTCCCTGCACACACACTCCCCCTACCCCCTTCATATCACATTTCACAAATATCCCATGATGCGAAGACTCTATGACCCTGATGTGCAACGTGTTGGTGTGTGTGAGTGTTGGCAGGTGGGTGGTGTGTGCAATGAATTCACTCTTCCACTGTGTGCATCGATATATGTTGCACATACGTTCATAGCATGCACACACGTCTCTCCTGAAACTTCAGAGGACATTTTTAGGATAAAGAGAGCCGCCTAAAACACTGAAACATGCTCTGCCCATATTTGCACGTCAACTCTGCAGTGGAAGTGCCTCCTGGTGACTATGATGTATTACATGTCACTGGGATACATCCCTGCAGAATACTAATGCAAGCATCTGTGAAAATTGTAGCAGTATTCGTGCGCGGGTGAATTTCTATCAAGTTTTGAGAGAAAAAAGAGAGGTTTCCTTGTGTATTTTACTTGAGCGATTTAGGTTTCATGCTATCTGAGAAGTTAGATTGGCTGGGTCACATTCATTTCACCTTGCTTTGGAGTAAGTAAGGTGATTGTGAGAGTAAAGCTGGGGTTTAGGGTTTTGTGGATGTGAAAGACTGGGGGTGGCTACAAAATAATAGTGATACAAAGGCTGAAATTTGATGTTAAAAAGGAGCCGAGGGTTGTGTTCAGCCTGTAATTTATTCCTTCTCCGCTGTGAGCAGCCTCCGAAGGACACGGAGAGGATTTGTGGTGATGGGAGGTCTTAAACTCCGTCTGACCCTCAAACTCACCTGAGAAGGCTCATTGAGTGTTTTTACATTAGATATGCAACTTGTGTTGTATGTTGTTGATGGTGGTGGGGCATTAATCACGCTGGAGTAATAGAAAGAGGTGGGAGAGCAGTGAAGGAGAAGGGAGGACTGAGATCTGCCACTCTGGTGATTTGCTGTGCGTGTTAGCTGATGTAAGAACAAGGCAGAATTTACGGGCATACGGAGTATCCCTTACTGTCTGCTGCCATCAGCTGAGTGGCCATTAGAAGACTTACAGGGCCCATTCACATTGTCATGATAAACAATGGAAGTCATTCATCATTCACAAAAGACAGCGGTAATCACTATTAAATATTTGTGGATTTATTTGTTTTTACAAAAACATACTACACTGTAAAAAATGTCTGTATAAATTACAGTAAAACACTGTCAAATTGCATCAAAAATTAGCCTGGCTAACACCAGACTATTCTCAAATGAGGGCTAGTCTGGCAACGAGCAATGTATTTCTCCGTAGAGGAGGTGTGGTTTACGATCCTCCGGAGCCGTTTATTGGACGCTTAGAATGTCTATCAAAGCGTCTGTAGGTAGCTCTTAGCCAATCAGATCAGTTATACCAGATGACGTAGTAGAGCGACAGAAATGGATGTTTGTTGTGTGTGTGTCTGTGAGAGAGTGTTGTTTGCTGCTTTGCTTCTCCAGTTCTCGCTTTCTGCAAGATTATTTATTTTCACGCTTTATTCCCCCTCATGTCATTCAGCCACACACATCCACTGATTTTATGGGCAATAAACAAGCTGCTGCGGGTCTCTCAGCGGCTCTGCTGTCCGTGGTAGCGGGGCTATTAGCCGCTAGCGGCGCTAATAGCCGATAGCGACGCTAATAGCCCCGCTACCATAACGCCGGTGATCTCAGCGGAGCCGCCGAGAGACCTTTCGCCTTTCAACTTTCACTCTAAACTATTTAAAACACCGTCTACAGCTAAAGAGAGTTTCGCGTCTGCAGCAGCTATGTTGGATCAGTAAGAAAACTACAAGCTTCCAAGTGCCGAGTAGTACGCGTCATCGTCTTGCCGTCCCTCCCCGCTCTGTGATTGGATCCCTAAAACAGGGCTAAGTGGAATGCTTCCTGGTTTCCAGACTGGATGGAGGTTCGAAATTAAATTCGAGCGCGCAAGGCAGTCTGGGTATACCCAGGCTAATCAAAAATAGGGCATAAAATAAAAAATTGTATATCACCGTAGTAGACACTTTTAATTACCGTAAATCAAACAATAGCACAAAACTTTTACTGTCATAAACTGTAGGAAACACACAGTTTTTCTGTAAAAAATATCACATTTTCAAGTTAATGGATAAAAACCATGATGTCACAATGATACAATTACCCTAAAAATAACGTGAATATTCAGTCTAAATTACAGTTTTTGCTGATATTTACATTTAAATTTACAGTAGAAAACCTACTCACTGTATTTTTTATGGGGAAGTTCTGGCAACCACAGCTGCCGGTAATTTACCGTCAATTTAACAGATTATTTTTTACAGTGTATTGTTTAAACACCAAATGCATTCTTAGTCGTGATTTCATTATTTCATATAGAAACTAATAGACTTGCAGATGAAATGGGATCCTTCATCAAATGTCTCTAGAGATGAATGCTTATCTCAAAACTGACACCAACATAAAGCCTTTATGCAGTATTCCTTTTACTCCTCAGCTCAGTTAAACTGAAGAATACACAGCATTGAAATGTTTAACTATATTACTTTCAGTTTCAACAAGTTCTCCAAACTAAAACGCACAAATAAAATAATTTGTCAATGCCTAAACCATCATGTTAGCTCATTCCTCAACATCATTGACAAGTGGTCAACCTAATTACTAGGTTATTTATATATAATTACTTATCTTAGTTACAGTTCACACTCTGATTTCACAAGTATTAGTCATTCACAAATACTGGCACGTTCATCGTTTTTTTGTGTCCCCTAGAAACATACATTGTGTTAATTAGTTTATTTAGCACAATTAGTGGAAAAGTGTGAAACTGTTGCAAAAATATGTATGGTGTTGCTGCTTGTTAATGCACGTTAGACCTTGTGCACATGTGATAAAAACTAAACTGGGACCCCAGACGTAGAAGCAACTGCTCTATAGTGGTCAAAAATACCAGAAGGTAATTAGAATTGAGTATGTTTGTTCATCACCATGGTAGCAATAAAAAAATAATAATAATTAAAAGTGAAACTGTGATGGTCGTCTCCCCAACATTATTGGGCACCAAGCCAGCTGCCTTTAACCCTTTTAATGCACAACATTGGTCAAAAATGACTCATTCATCCAAAGTTTATTTAAAATTAAATGACCTAATACTATAATAATAGTAATTTGTTTCAAATAGTTACTTTCCACATGTTTATGTATCATTTTGTCACACATACAATGTACCTGTAAGGTATTCACAGCGCTTCATTTTTTCAAGTTTTTGACCCATGTTGTGCATGAGAAGCGTAGTGATACAGAAAGGGTTTTTGTTCAAAAAGTAAGAAATGAAAACAAAAAATTAGGATGTTTGATGATCAAAAACAAGTTGATTTAGGAAAACCTGGAATATTAAATGGTGAAATTAATTTATTGCAAAGATATAGAAAATAAAAACTCAGTCGGGTCACTTTAGACCCATGTTGTGCATCAAAGGGTTAAACTGGCTAGTGTATAGCTTTGAAAAAAGCCATGACTGTTACAGGAGTTTGCTGAAAATTTGTTTGAATTCCTTATTTTTTATCATTTTTTACTCAATTTTTTCATGAGAGGAGAAAAGGGATATTTATATTAAGTGCTCTTTTTAGCAGTGACTAAAAATGAAAATTGGACTGGATTTAGTGCCGGATACTTTGTTTCTCCATTGTTGGTATTTTGTGCAGCCTAGCAACATACATATTTTACATTAAAGCTGCAGCTTCGTGCAGACATGACATTAAACAGCTTGTTGGTAATGCATAATTAACACACTCCCAACTCCTCACAACGCCTTTAACACTCCTAGGATCCTGCCATTTAGGGATGTGTGGCATGAGAGTAAACAGTAGTAATCTGTATTTGATGTTTTATTATTATTTCTGATGCTTCACAGTACACCACATATAATCTGTACTGACTGTATGTTGTTTATATAACTAGAAAAGGAGAAAAAAGGCCTCAATCCCAGATCAAGTTTCCAGGAGCTTTAACTCATCAGAAGGTAGCGTTTCAAAGAGCACTCTGGGAGGCTGACTGTCACTCAAGAAGAGAGTTAGCCATCAGTGGCGATGTGGCTTTAGAGTAATCAGTGTGGATTAGAATTTGCTAATTGAACTGGCTCAGATGTCGTCTTTACAGTCTAATTCAGGTCGGCTTGCAACCTGCCTCACTCCTGGGCTCCAGGGCATCTTTGGCTAATCAATGCCATGACCTCAGAGAAATGAGCCTTTGAGTCTTTGTAGCAGTTGGCATGCAGCGAGCTCCCATTCTCCCCTTTGTCACTGATGGAGTATTGGGTAACTTAAACACTGAGAACAGTTTGAATTTATAAGAGTATGATTGTTTTTTTTAAATATAGAAATGCACATTTGACACATAAACACAAAATAAATATTTACTGTATCATATACAGTACAGGCCAAAAGTTTGGACACACCTTCTCATTCAATGCGTTTCCTTTATTTTAGATAGATAGATAGATAGATAGATAGATAGATAGATAGATAGATAGATAGATAGATAGATAGATAGATAGAGAGATAGATAGAGAGATAGATAGATAGATAGATAGATAGATAGATAGATAGATAGATAGATAGATAGACAGACTTTATTTATCCCAAGCTGGGAAATTACAGTGTAGCAGCAGCATTACACACAGAGACAATAACAACACAATTAAATAAAAAGAACAACCTAGGCATACTTCAAGCAATAAAATATAAAAATACAATAAAATACAATACAAAATAAAGTGTCTAAAGAAGGAGTATGTATTAAGGAGTAGAATAGAATTCCAGTGCAGAATAAATATGAATATACAGTATAAAAATGTTGGTGCTATGAAACAAATAAGGTGCAATGAACAGTGTGCATAAAAAAAAAAATCATGACTATTTACATTGTAGATTCATCAAACAAAACTGAAAACATGTCTTATATTCTAGTAAGCAAAGGGTGGCTACTTTGAGGAATCTAAAATACTAGACATGTTTTCAGTTATTTCACACTTTTTTGTTAAGTACATAATTCCACATGTGTTCATTAATAGTTTTGATGAATCTACAATGTAAATGAAATGTCATGAAAATAAAGAAAACGCATTGAATGAGAAGGTGTGTCCAAACTTTTGGCCTGTACTGTATATATTTGCATAATAAAAGCAGATACATTTACTATATTTTACAAAACTCCCATTTCAAAATTCAAATAAAGCAAACATGTTACATATAGAGCATAAGAAAAAGTGGCATTTGTGCACAAGTGTGCTATTTTTCACAATGTGAAGTAGAGAAGCAAGCAAAATTTGATTACCTGGTTATATTACAAAAATCATGGCTGCAACCCATGATATGCTACAATTTCCATAAACGGAGTGGCAAATGAGGAGAGGCAGCCGGAGCAGCGGTGGACTGGTGAGTGTGTGGGCTGGTTGGATGGAGCTAACCTTCTTATTCTGACCAAGTTGGTTTGTAAATTTTACTGTGACTGTAAGGTTATACTGGCCCAATTTCTCCTTTTCTGTGTTAGACTAATAGTGCACAATCACACATGCACACACACACACACACACACACACACACACTTTACCACAGATATTTTTTATAGAGGAAATTGTGGGTGGGGACAAAGATCTGTCTCCAAGACCAGGTTTTCTTTCATGTGAAGGAGATTTTTCAAAATAAGAGAAATTGGCAACAAGCTTTGTGACATTTTTAAGTTTACAGCCAGTAGAAGATGATGATGAAGGTAAAATTGACTAGACCAGGGGTGTCAAACTCAAATACACAATGGGCCAAAATTTAAAACTTGAATAAAATCGCGGGCCTTTTCGCAACCTTTTAATATATACCAAACATGTTTTGCTTTAACATTAAATATGGAACCAGCAACGCTTATAAACATACAATATATAACTAAATAGTGCAGACATGCACAATCAAATTTCAAATAAAAAACACATCAATGTCATTAATTTACAATAATAATATAAGAGTTTGACACCCCTGGACTAGACTAAACTGAGACATGGCATGGTTAGAAATGAATGATGTTTGTGATTTAATTTAATTTAATTTAATTTAATTATCTATGTAAGAACAACAAAAAATCTAAAGCCCTAAAGTTGCTTTTAAGATTATAATTTTCCTCACAATATGGACATGTGGTAAAAGAAAACCAGTGACCATTTGGCTTTTCTTTGAGTTGTCTTTGAGTGGGGCTAAAGACATGAAATTTGTCCTGAGGGCGGTACTTGATTAATGGCCGTGGCATCATTAAACTTTGAAGGGCTCCCCTTTTTATCCTTTGGAGCATGAATGTGCTTCAAACTGTCATGCCATCCAACCTATATCTGCCTGCTGGAATATAAGATATCTGGTGTGCAAAGCTGACAGTTCTGACCGAGAATGATACAGGGCGAAGCTCATCGAGGGTCTCAAATAAAAAAGGGTTCATTCTCTGGGGAGCATGAGCATGCTCTGTACATTTCAGGGAACCTGCCCATTTGATTTATGTTTTTCTTGAAAACAAGCCACACTTCTGACTGGAAGAAATGCCCCAACCATTCTGGGGAAACATTAAATGGTAACTGGATAGATTCCAAATAAAGTGAGCAGAGTTTAATAACCCAGCAAAATGCAAATTGTGTGATTTGAGTTTTTTTGTTATCATTTTCATTTTGTTTTATAGAGGACAGATCTATGAACCCCTTTATGTCATTTAATAGAGAGTTTCACTGAGTGCTACCATCTGTCCAAATATTAGCTTTTCTTCAACAGCCACTCATTTACAGTTGAGTCTCCAACATTTCCCACTGGCAGATAAAGAACAGTGGGCTGGTATGAGCGTGTGGGCTGAGAGCAGCTGCACGTGGTTTTATATGAACTAGTATTGTTTTGGCTGGAACCATTGGACCAGAACTCTAACTGCTGCCTTCCCATTGGGATGTCATGTTTGTGTGTTCCGTCTATTTGCATTTGCATATTTGTTTATTTATCTTCTACACCTATGTTCTCTATTACGACTAAATATGTACACTGAAAAAAAACAAAATGTTGTTTATACGGTAAAAACCCGGCAGCTGTGGTTGCCAGAACTTTACCGTAATAAATACGGTGCAACTTTTATAATATTACGGTAAAAAGATATTGGCACTGTTAATTTCACGTTTAAGATTGCCATTTTATTCCATTTTTTTTACTGTATAAATACGTTTTTCCATTAAAGGAAACATTGTCCTGGCATATAATTGACAAGAAAAATATTTTATAAATGCCGCATAAATTAGATTTACCATTTAAAAAGATTTTACCATTAAATATTACAGTTAGAGATTTTTGTTTTGTTAGAGATATGGTGTTTAGTACGTTTAACAGTGAGAAAAAGTGTTTTTTACAAAAGATAAATGCAAAAATTACAGTGATGCTTGTGTATATATATATATATATATATATATATATATATATATATTACATTAAATACATATTACAGTGTATTTTACAGTGGAGTAATGTATAAAACAAAACTGTAAAAAATAAATTTACAGTGTTTCATTGTTACTGAAACTGTATTAACTCATTTATCATTTTACGGTCTTTTACTGTCATGGTTTAGCAGTTTTTCACCATAAAATCTACAGACATTTTTTTACAGTGTACTATGACAAATGCTATTTTCTATAAATATTGCTTTCCAAATGTCAGGTTATTAGAGCGCTTATAAAGCAACAACAGGTTTTGACTTTGAGTATTTTTGGCTCAGGATAATGCACCTTCCTAATTATCTCGTCACTATAAAACTGCACAAGATCATGACTTTGTTTGACTCTTTTCTGCGATCAAATCATAGTGAAATAAAACCAAAAACAGGCAGGTGCTGTAACCCATTTCTACCATGGAAATAACACAAGGTAGTAGCAGGCTTAGATTCAAATTAGTGGAAAACAAGTCCAACGTTTCAGGCAGGAAAGTAGAGAAGTCGCCCCCTGGCAAGGTGACATGCTGACTCCTAGCCTCCCCTCGATAGCCGGGATAAGGAGGGAGTGGGACACAAGCAGCCTTTCAGCCACAGCCAAGGTTTTGATGTCCTGAGCCAAACACTGCTGCTTACTAAAGATAGAAGGCTCTTATCAATTAGTGGCTGAAGACACCCCACTCTCAGCACCTTGGTCAGATAATTCGCCCTTGTGCTGGGCGATTGGATTCCCACCTCCCTGTTTGTCTGCCCCTCCTACTGTCCTTCACAGTTTGGCATAAACACCGTGCGGTGTCTCTCCCAGCAGCTTTATGATACAAGAGATAACCTTAAAAGTACAGTACACGGATGCAACAGAGAACTGACTTGTTAGTGGTTTGATACATGCTCTTAGGGCAATGTGTGGAACATCCTTGTATAGTGAAATAGACATGAGTATGAGTGGTTGTTTTCAACATTTTATGATTCTGTTGGAATCCTTTTTTTAAGTTTCTAACCAGAACAGCTGTAAAAATCTTGTCCTTACTCCATGCAAATGAAAATGTGACATCTAAATATTTCAGAAGATACAATGGATAGATTCCTTTCTCTGCTAAAGATCCATCCAGTGAGTGGCTTTTGCAGTGTTTGAATAACAAATCCTAAGAGAATGAAGTTTTCATGTTCTTTTACTGCTTTAATAAACATCAGAGCCTGTGCTGTTGGCAGCTTGACTCAGCTGCAGCACTGTTCATCCAAAATCTATCCTTTATCAGGAGTACAAATTCAATCCACTGCCTTGAAAGATTTATAGATTCATGCAAGTTTTACACCACTGGGAGCGCTAATGGCTTTTAGTGCTGGGGCCCCAAGGAGTCATTGTGCATGAAAACCAGAAAACGCAGAGCAGCACTTAAGCTTACCGCAATGTCAGGTTTCTGTCGAAAAAGATGCCGTTGACTTGGAATACTAGTTCCAACCGGTGGGTTTTTCAATGAGAAAAGACAGGATCTCCAGCCGTCAGCACACACTCAGGCTTGGCTTGCTTGCTCTCTCTTCCTTTGTATGACAGGGTTTGGTAACTATGAACAGTATTTCTCAACAAAATGTTCACTTTCCTGAAATATTTATTGATGAAAAAGTATGACATTCGGTTTAAATAATGAATGTCTGACATGTAAGATTCAATCCTTGGCTTCTTGGTATTTTTGATAGTGTTGTGTGTCATACAAATTCATAATATTCAAAGTAAGAAGTATGCCTTTTATACTCGGTTAGCACGTGTGCTACAGAGGACACTTGAGAGGGATAAGAAAGAGCTAAATGTCTTTCTAAGAAGATGCAAGTCAGACATGCACCACTAGAACCTGGAGCAGCCAATAAATCAAGCAGCATCTTCTGCCACAGACCTGTCAACCTATTAGGGATAGACAACTGTGAAGACAGAAGGTGTGTATGGTTGAGATGTGGCTGGGGAGTTTGAGAGGAAATATCAGATAGCAAGAGTACGCTGGAAGGGTGGACATACAAGAGAAAACAAAAAAAAAATCTGTTTTCGCCGGTTAATACCTGAGTGCTGAGTGAAGCCGTATAGAGGAGGAAGTATGGCCATGGAATAAAAAATGCCACTGCTTACTATCAATAATTCAATAGATTGCAATGGCACAAAAATAACAGTCGGAAAAAGCCCCACCGTTGGACCTGACATCACTGAGTAGCTGTGTTTTATCATGTTTGAATGTTGTTTCCTTGTAGTATGTCTGTCAAAGTAACTCCACCAACACACATTCTTCAAAACTCTGTTTCCACCCTGCTCTGGTACCAGCCTTAACCTTTAGCTAAAGTGTACTCACATCCTGCTGTGCTTAACGGTGCTTATTGTGGAGATATATGTCAGCTCATTTCCAGCTTGTTTCACTACAGTAGATAGAAAACATCTCTGTCCTGGGACTCCCAAGAAATATCCCACGACAGAGGATTTCTAAATATGTATGTCACTGTAATTCAGTGGTCCCACACACAAAAATCCTCACAGGCACACAACAAAAATATGTTGAAAACAAATGTGTCAGACCAGCATGTGGCCAAGGTGCAAAGCAAGGTTATAATAGTTTTGGATTTTTCATCAGTTTTAGTTTTAATTTCGTTGTCAATTTTAGTTTTAGTTAGTTTTTAGAGTGAGTTTGCTAGTTTTGATTAGTTTAATTTTTTTGTAAAATTCTTAGTTTTAGTTTAGTTTTTATTAGTTTTAGTGTTTTGTAATGGGGTATTTTTTGGGTGTCAGATTCAATAAGGTCACAATAAATGTTTCCTTTATTTCCTTTGTCTGATCCATCTCAGCCCCAATAAGTTTACGAAGTCATAAAACCAGATAGATGAAATAGATTTCATATCAACCAAAAAGGTTTATGTATGAAAAAAGTTGTCAAAGACGAAAACTAAGGACATTTTCACTATAATTTTAGTTTAGTTTAGTTTTAGTTAGTTTTGTAACCACACAATACAGTTTCAGTTAGTTACCGTTTTAAAAAAAAATCCTGTTTTTATTTTTATTTCAGTTAACGAAAATGTTTTTTCAATTCTAGTTTTCGTTATTTCGTTAGTTTTCGTTAACTATAATAACCTTGGTGCAAAGTAGAGTTGATGCAGGGCTAACATTGCAGCTACTTCAGACCTGACGTGGCTACAACTCAACTGCTTTGGTAACAACACTGCATTGTAAAAATGCACTGTGGCTCCAAGTATGAAATTATAGCACGGTTCTTATAACAGCTACCTGCCATTATGAGGTTTTTTACTGACAACAGTAGCCGGTGGCAACAACCTACATCACCGTACTGCCGGCTGTCAGAAACAGACTGAAGCCTGTTTAAGAATTTGAAAAGATATATCTAAATAAAAGAATACAAGCTACCAAAACATGATGAACATTGGATCAACCAAAGTTACTGGTTTATTCAGCTATTTAAAAGGTATTTCAACAGGTAAAATAATCTTA
The DNA here is from genome assembly GCF_030273125.1 of Centropristis striata. Taxonomy (NCBI): domain Eukaryota; kingdom Metazoa; phylum Chordata; class Actinopteri; order Perciformes; family Serranidae; genus Centropristis; species Centropristis striata. The sequence goes on along the minus strand of NC_081518.1, from coordinate 44,376,007 downwards.
CTAGACAATAAGCAGTGAATATAACCCTCATTAAACCTCTGCTTACAAACTCTACTTCATTCTGAAGACTGGACCAGCAGCCCCCTGCATTATAACTGAAAAAGGGAAAATGTAAAAGGATTACTAGGTTAAACCTGCTTTGAGGGGCAGGCCAGTGATAATACTCTGTCCGTTGTATTTGCTGTCTCTAATTGCACTTAGCGACCTGACATGGGTCACATGTTAGTGCCGTGTGCTTCGATAGATCCAGATATTCTCTCAGACAGACTGACTCAGATTTAATGGATAATTCCTGCAGGATATTTTTCAATAAACTCATCCCCCCCAAGGTGTGAGTAATTATTCTCCAGACTGGATCATTTCCCTTCAACATTATAACGATGAAGTCCGTAATATTGATGGAATTTGGTGCATTGCTGTCAGAAATGCTAGGCTAAATGATGCCACACTACCTTTGTGTTGCATTTTTGGTCTAAACTGATATCCTCTAGTGGTTTTAAACAACCAAAATCCACAAAGTCTGTAACCGAACCTTCCCCTAAAAGGAGTAAGTAGATAAATCATTGTCTGCTTATGCTAAGTAATTACTATTTGACTTGATTCCAAAACTGCAGACACATCACACAACTCAATACACTGCGCTGCTCAGCTACACTAACATCACATAGCTGTACACTTTGTATGAATAACTGTGAGGTCCCATGTGACGTTCAAGGGCTCGGGAAAGCAGATGGTGTTCGGTAAAGTTTTACTCTGAACAGAAGCAGCTTCATTAGAAGAAACACTTACAGCAGTATCATTAGAACTGATACTTACAGCAAACATTCACATCAAACAGTTGCCACATTCGCTATGCTGCATCATCTATGAGAAAGCTGCTCCCATATCATGGAAAACTGAGCTGAGCACATTTCTGTCAAGGCTTAACCTCACAGTCACTTTCACAGCAGACTGGGAAGGAAGTAGTAGCAGCATAATCCATTATGAATTAAAAGTTGTGTGTTTTGTTCAATTGACAGGTGAGGAGTACCTATCAAAGCCTCCGTGTTTAAAAAAAGCTTTGTGTTCATATAATAACTAAAGAAAAAATGACTTTCTAAACAGGATTGTAGCACTGACTGTTTGTGGTATAATGTGGTTCCAGCTAATTAACACTAAGCAAATACAGCAGATATTTCAAACAAGATCCATCGCTGATAATGAAAAACAACAATAGTACCACAAAAACTAAAGCAAAACCACTGAAGCCTTTAAGACTGAGGTCTACACACTACTGCAGTGTATTATTCCTATGTTGTTGTGGAAGATTGGACAGAAATTAGTATCTGAAGTGGGTCTAATTCAGTCAGTGAAGTCACAAAAGGGCCATTTGAGCAGAGAATAATAAAATTACGTCCATAACATCCAAGACTTGTATTCTCTTGAAATGTTAGTTTATGGTTGAAGTGAGTGCCACTTCAAAAAAAGGGATGAGAGGAAGGAGTGCAGTTGTTTTTTGGGTAAAACTGAGGTTGAGGTGATGGGTGAGCATGTTGAGTTTTAACAGCTGTTAAAAAATAGAAAAGTGAAGACAAAACATTGTGATTTTAGCATTAGTTATTTCTCTGATCAATGCTTGGACCAACAGTTACTGTTGGCAGAGATATCACAGTCCACAGTCATTCTGGGGTTGCCAGGTTTGCACAGTGTGTTAATTCTTTGAACCAAACACAGAGGTATCAATGTCTTGGTGACAGACAGAGAATATAACATGTTTTGAATTTTATGTATTTATTTACGCACAACCAAAAAGAGCTTTTGTATCAGCATCTACGGAGTTAAATTGTGGAATAAGTTAAGTGTGGAAGTACAGAAAAGCCAAAACATAAGACAGTTTAAAAACAAATATAAAGACATCATCTTTACAAAGTACAGAAATTTAGAAAAGCCTCTGTAACATGGACATATGTAGACTGTAGTTTTGTAATATACATGGTAATTGTATCTATGTTTATAATATTTATATAGTAATTTACAATATACATGTATAAGCATTCACAATGTAATATAAATTGTTTAAAGTATATGTATATATATAATTATTTATAATATTTGTATGTGACTATATTGATTATTCATATATGTATATACTGACCTGTTAAGGGGTAGGACTAGATACGTTTTTTTACTTCGAGCTTGCAGAAAGTGTCTGTGTTTTTCAATTTTTGCTTTTTTGTTTTGTTTTTATTTATTCATCTATTAATATTCAAACTTGGTTTTTTATTGTTTGCATGTTCGAAATAAAGACAATCAATCAATCAATCAATTTATTTTCATTTTTTGGTTTCACTATGGTAGCAGTTTCCCCTGCTTCTGGTTTAAGTTTGCAAAACTAGGCCCACATCCCAGGACTATCTCTACACTGGACCAACAGAGATGAAATTGATATGGATCTTGCCATCTAAAGGCTGGATAAATCAACAAACAAATATTTCCCAAATTGCTGAACTGTTCCCTTAAGAGGTGGGATTGATTTTAAAGCAATTTTCAGAGGATAGGCAGCAAACATTTCAATCATATTTTCTATTATGCTATTTGCAAGTCCCCACCTCCTCTGCTCAACTCCATTTTCTGCCTACCCCTCTCTTCATTTATGTCCATCACAGACAGATTCAAACTCACCTGGGAGTGTGTGAGTGAGGAACCTCTGATGTGTTCCACATTGCTGCCTCCCTGATTGCGCTGTTTACAGCCAAAGACAACTGCAGCTTGGTGCAGTGGAGGATAATTAGGCCTATGCTTTGCTGTGTGTGTGCTATATGACTCATCTGTTCGGCAGAAAAGACAACTGGCCTACAGTTATTTATCTGTGATGAGCAAAAAGCATACATTGCCATACAGGGATTGGATATGTGTCATGCTCAGAAAAGAGCTGAGTCGTCCTTTTTTTGGCCCAGTTAACGTTTTAGGTTTAGGATTCGGGTTGTGATTGAGGTTATATTCAGGGTTGAGTCTACACAGATGGAGTTTCACAGTGTTTTTCAGTCATCAGTCTCTTTTCAACAATCCAGTAATACTCACAGGATGAGTAGCGGCTCATATTTCACTTGATCTATATGCACATAAACTGGATCAGAAGAAAGTGATAACGACAGTGATTGTGTAAACACAGGTGACCTAAATTCAGTAGTGTGTCACACTGTAAAAAATGTTTGTAGAAATAACAGTAAAACACTGTCAATTTGCATCAGAAATAGGTCATAAAATTAAACATTGTACATCACCGTAGCAGATACTTTTAATGACTGTCAATCAAAGAATAGTAAAAAACTTCTAAAAAATTCTACCGCCATAAACTGTGGAAAACACACAGTTTTGCTGTAAAAATATAAATTTTTCATGTAAAGTTCATGGAGAAATACCACAATGACACAATTATCCTAAAAGTAATGGGATTATTTAGTATAAATTACAGTTTTTGATGATATTTACATTTACATACGCTCACTGTATTTTTTACAGTGATGTTCTGGCAACCACAGCTGCCGGTATTTTACCGTAAATTAAACAGATTTTTTTTTTACAGTGCAGATCACTTCCTAGGGTTTGCGTTAGTGAAATAGGATGGATTATAATTTAAATCAATTTCAATTATTCTCATAATAAGGATACCCATAGTTTAATTGACATCACAACAACAATATAGTGCATTTCCATGCAGATAGCATGATCAGCCAGCCACCTGAGCTGTTCAGATCCTTTTCATTAACCACTCTTTTATTGTAGTTTCCAAACAATCAATCCCAAACTGTGCACCATTAATTTACCATTTACCATTAATGTTTCACAGTAATAGCCATTCTACCCTACTCCTTCTGTTCCAAACCAAATTGACCATCTGGGTAAACACTAATTCTCACCTAACTGCTAAAAACACTCGTGGACATCAGACACATATCACCAAGAAAATGTTTGAGGGGTTTAAAGAATTCCTCCTATATTATACACAAATATCCATTATTGGCATATTATGTTTTAAATGGTGAACATGTTTCTATTAAAGAAGAGTGAAGGCCCTTACACCGATACAGGGCACAAAAATGGGAAATACTCACCTGTGAATATGTTAAAACAAAACTATTCACACCATCAGAGATACCGAGCCTGGCTAAACCAGCCACTCATTTCCCCGTAGAGGAGGTGTGGTTTAAGATCCTCCAGAGCCGTTTATTGGGCACTTAGAATGTCTATCAAAGCGTCTGTAGGTAGCTCTTAGCCAATCAGATCAGTTATACCAGATGACGTAGTAGAGCAACAGAAATGGATGTTTACATAGCCAGACTAGCCCTCTAGCATCTCTACTTTGAGACTAAAATGCTCAATTCTGCTTCTGCAACGTTTTTCTGCAGCATGTTCTGACTCTGGCTGCGCACAGTCTACCGGCAGTGTGTGTGTGTGTGTGTGTGTGTGTGTGTGTCTGTGAGAGAGTGTTGCTTGCGGCTTTGCTCCTCCAGTTCTCTCTTTCTGCAAGATTATTTATTTTAACACCTTATTCCCCCTCATGTCATTCAGCCACACTTCCACTGATCTTATGGTCAGTAGACGAGCTGCTGGGGGTCTCTGGGGGTCCGCTGTCCCCCGGCTCGTAGCCAGATCACCGTGGTTACAGCAGCGAGCGGTAGCGGGGCTAGTTGGTAGATTAGGCTTTTACCTGTCGGAAGCAAGGCTAAAACATCCTTTTTGGTGGTGAAACAAGAGTTTAAAGTCAAACGTTGTTCTTCTTTTAAAATCAACTTTGGCTCTAAACTATTTAAAACACCATCTACAGCTAAAGAGAGATTCCCGTCTGCAGCAGCCATGATGGATCCGTAAGAAAACTACAAAACTACAAGCTTGCCATCTGCCGAGTAGTACGCGTCATCGTCTTGCCGTCCCTCCCCGTTCTGTGATTGGATCCCTAAAACAGGGCTAAGAAACCTCTCTGGTTTCCAGACTGGATGGAGGTTCAAAATGAAATTCGAGAGATACCAGGATCCAATAGGACATTGGAGAATTTATCCCGTTTTTGATAAAAGGATGCCAACATGATAGCTGAGGCTCATTCAGTCTTTGTACTTATACCTACCAAAATTAATTCAGTAGAATTTGTATACAACTCCTGTAATCAAGAGCCACAAAGTCTGTGCAGGAAGGAGGATAGATGGATGGATGGAGGGTCAAACAAACAAACACCCTGACTGAGGAGACGACTGTTTGTGTCCCGTTTTTCATAAATTACATTCAGAACATTAACAAAGCAAAGTAAACACATATTTGTTCATGTAAATTTACATAACAAACATACTTTTTTTAAACCACAATCTTTTCCTGAACATACCCAAGTAGTTTTGTCGCTGATACAGGTTCTGTACTGCAGGAGCTTGCAGGGACAAAATAATGGACAGTCTAAGATTGGCAATGTAAAATAATGCCCAACCTTTCAATAAATATTATACGAAACATTATACTGTGAAGGGATTGGCTGGATAGCTTCACATCTGACTGGGCAAGTGCAGCTCCCCACCCCACCCGCAGACTATACTATCACTTTAAAACATGTTTCTCCCCTTTTTAAACTAATTTCCCAGTGGATAAACTAATGCCATCCAATGAATGCATGGCTTTATAATATTTGATTTGCATTTTAGGTGTCTTTTGTCCCATGGGAGAGGAGAACTCATGGTTGATTATCATAAAGGGAATATTATTATATTCATGCAGAAGGAATGTGACTGATTTCATTTTGTGCATTCATTTGGAAGATTACAGTTGTTGCTGAGGTCACAGAACCATCAAAACATTACAGAAACCTTACTGCAATAAAAACAATATGAGAGTTTATTGATTTGCTCCTGCATGGAGAGGTCAGACTCCAAGGTCAGCTTTATAGGTAGAGCTGTAGAGATCAAGTATCATGTTCAAGATCACCTTATTAGGGCAGATGCATGCTGACACTTCCTGCCACCCTGCCTACTGCCATCTTGTACATTGTTCAGAAACAGGAGACAGGAAGAAATAGAATGGGTCTTTGAATTTACAGTTCATTCATTTAGAAATTAGATGTAGATATTTTATATTTATTTATTTATTTATTTATTTATTATTTTATTTTATTAATTTATTTTATTTTTTATTTTTTTATTTTATTTTATTTTTTTAATTTGCACAGTTAGAATGACATAAAATGACAAAGATAACATAATGTAAAGTGCAGGGAGAGGCAGAAAACCCACATGGGCTTATTTATTTAAAGCCTCCACCTAACATTTCATAGTTATTAGAAAGTAATAAACTGATAATAGAAAAAACAAATGTATAACATCAACACGTTATAATGACAATAACATAAACAATTAAAAACAAAAATGAACATGTTAAAAAAGTGTATTTGTGTGTGAATTAGAATTTTAAAACAGCAGTTAAATGAGCTTTTAGACATATTTTGAAGCATTTTACAGAGATGGAGTCTTTTGCCAGATGGGAAAAGGTATTTATCCATAATTTGGTCCCTAAATTGAACAATAAATTGACCTCTGCATGTTAGGAAGCTCTAGGTGGCATTGTTTGGTGATCAAGGCCTACTAGGCCTGAAGATTTTCAGAGTCCCAGTCCCAAAAACACTTTTTGGGACAGTTTCACTGTAGATATTTGATTAGACTCTTCTTACTTCAAAACAGTAGCAGATATTTCAGGTCTTAGGTAGGATTCCTGAGATTTTTGTTGGATTTTGTTGGATAGAAAACCAGCAGGTGTTACTTTAGTATAAACATTGTCTGATTAAAAAGTTGTAACTAAATATGCAGTTGAAAAAATTGCATTTTGTCCCCTGTTCCTGCAGCATAGTGAGACTATATTACATTTTGAATAACCAAATAAAATAAATGCCATGCCACACTAGTTTTATATAATTCAAAACCGCTGAAATGAAATCAGTGGTGTCAAACAAGGTATCAGTTGTTTTCACAGTGGAACGTGTACAGTATAGAAACTCCCTCTTTTAGCAGAGACTGCCTTCATAGTAGCATCTCTGCATACTGATGTAATGTATTCCACACCTTCCCCTTGAGTTCTGCCACATCAGCTGCTGAGCGCTTCTTTGATGTTTCTGTTGTAAAAGCAGTACAGTCTCAGGACCCCTTTGATTGTGTGAAATGTGCTGTGTGTTCGCTATTAAACATCTGTTAGCAATTTTAGTCTTCTGGATGAAGGTGGGGAACCATTGTTGACCTGTGGTCTGTCTCGTCTTTGTTGGGACGCCTTTGAGCTTCTTTTAAACTAGGAAATTTCACCTGATAAGCAAAAGTCTGGATTTTTCCTGATGTATTTCAGAAAACAGAAAGTCACATTCATAGCCCAAACTAGACCCTGCAGCAGCCTGGTTTCACAAGGCCACACCCTGTCTCACTGATAAAACAAGATACAGTACAGTCTGCACACCTAGCTCTAATTAACTCTAATTAACTAAATCTGTTACACTGTTTATGTAATATACACTACTGGTCAAAAGTTTTAGGACACACCAACTTTTCCCGAATTTAATAGAAAATTATGCAGTTTAATGTCTCAGTGTACTCTAAAAGTAATGCACATTTGCAACATTTAAAATTCTTTATTGAGCATGATAGTGTTTTGAAAGTAAAAAAAAGATTCAAAATCACATTTTATGTTGGACTAAAGGACTAAAAAAGACACAAAATGACCAAAAAAAGACACGAAATGACAAAAAAAGACACAAAATGACTTACAAAGACATGAAAAGAATTCAAAAATGGACAAAATAGCCCAAGACTCCATAGAGTTAAGTTGTTAACCCACTTCTTGTTCCCTGAAAAAGGCCTACTTGTATAATTCTGAAATGTACATTATTTTCAGTTTTGGTTAAGCTTACCTTTTTTTATTTACCTCTGGCAGTTCACCACTTACCTTTGGACCCTTTCAAGCTGTTCATTTGACTTGAACTGCTTGAATTTCAATAAAAAACTGGAAAAATTGGGGTGTTCTAAAACTTTTGACCAGTAGTGTACATCTCAGAATATGATTATTGCTGCATTATTGTTAGTCTCCGAGCATGAACTAGGTGTACAAAAAAGCAAATAAATATACAAAATGTATACTTTTTCAATTTAGTTTGCATTCATCAGTAAGAATGCATGTTGTTTTCTTTTAATTGAATATATAAACTGGATCTAAGGCTGTGCAGTAAAGAATTTTTGCTTTTAACAATTATGAAAACAAGAGAATGTTGTTCAAAGATTATTGTGTTGCATTGCGTTTCACAATGATGCTTTTGTTTTGTCTTGTCTTTCAAAACCCACACACACTCTCAGAATGCAGTTCTCCCCATGCTTCCATAAAAATCATGATGTCGCAGTACATAATCGGTTTATGAGTGGTGGTGTGTTTCAGTTAAATTATATTTAAAGTTCAAAGAAATCCACTGTTGAAAGGCATTTTTTTTAAAGTTAGAGTTCAGTAGATGCATGAAGTCAATGAGTAATCATGTTAATAGCCTTATAGTGATCACAATAATCCTGATTATGAATTTGCTGCCATGACTGGATTCCTGATATATTCAGGCAATGATATATTTGATATATTTTAGACATTTGAGACCTGAGGATCTCGGTGAAAATGAGTGCAAGTGTTCCGTGCAGGTAGATGCCAAGGCTGTAAACAACCCAAATCACCTTTACATGAGGTGGTTTAAAGTGCAGTTTCTTCATTTTGCTCAATTAGGTGTTTCTTAAATGTGCTTCTATTATCTTTCTCTCGTGAAGGACATGACCCTATATGCCGTCTTAATCTAGCTAAGTAGATATGTTGTTGATACAAGGCACATCATTATCAGGGAGTACCTTCAAGTATCTTTCAAGGAGAGCCTGGTGATGACCCAATGTGTAGGTACAGTACAAAACAAAGGACAAAATCATATCTCAAGCTGGAGTAAAAGCAAGTTTTCCTAAAGATGTTAGGCCAACAGTTAGTCTAGACTGATGAACGATTTATAAGCCAACCATGGAAAGGTTCATTTTAAGCAAATTAAACTTTTTGGTTTAACCCATAAGAACCCAGACAAAGTTATCCTTAAAGGATGTGTTCTAGAAGTGGACCACATAGAACATATTTCTGATGTTTTAAAAATAAAAAATACTACCCCTAAATCTCAAAAATCTGTGATGTGACATGTATGTTACAATGGGCGTTTATGATATTTATGTTTATGATATTTTTTGTTTTAAAATAGAAAAAAACTAGACACATTTTCTGCTTACAGAGACACAAATTTTCCTTTTTATTTTGCATCTCCATAACATTTATCAAAATTGTGACTTTAATATGTTCAGGTAATATGGTCAGAACAAGTTAAATGCAACACAGGAAACCCTATTAACGGATTAGAATTGTTAAATTGGTTTAAACTGAGCCTAGCAACAAAAAATAAGCTCTTTAAAATTAACTACTTTTACACATTTCTGTTTAGAGGTCACACAGTATGTGTCGCTTAGGGGTTTAATGAGTTAAGGTGAAGCATAAAGCTGAATATGGGAGATTCTAGAAGATTTAAAGTGTTTGTTACACGCGTGTCACCATAGGTTCTTATGGGTTAAGCTGCTTTATATATTTCAGCTTCAATTGAAGAGCTCCAAAAACTGACAGATTAACAGCCCTGACATATAATATGGTCTCCTTATGTATTTGTTGTAGCTATGACATTTAATTTAAACTCCCTTTAACCACGTATCCGTCAAAAATCCACCAAAAAATATTCACTCTGTTGTATTAAAGCATTGTGGGGTAATTATTAGTGTCTAAAATGCTAATTTTGTGTTTTAATTAGATAAAGTCCTTCACCTTTGACCTTTGCAATGCAATGCATATGGGGATCATAATGATTATGATAATGATAATTTCACACTGGACCATAGATAATCCATGCTATGACATCACCAAACAAAGAGCCCTGCTCCTCACAACTCTGCTATAATAATGCTAAGAGGAGAGCAAAGGAATATATTACAATCTTTGCTGTCTGAACTGGATAAAACTTGCAAAACATGTTGAAGTGTCAAAGTAATAAGTTGTGAATCTGAGACATTATCATGTTGCATTGTTAAACTGTAATGGAAATATCACAAGAGATCTACATTTGGAAAAGGTAGGAGACAAATTCATTAAGCACCTTTCCACAAACACCTTCCCTATGAAAAAAAACATGTCAACACTGTTATGCCTCTTTATTTTTTTATTCCTTGCTGTGTTGCTTTAGTGTGATTCACAGAGCTTCATTAAGTGTGTGTAGTATTTTTCTAGTCATAAGTTTAGGCTCAGCATGTTTGTGGGTCGCTCTAATTAGTTGCTTGTCCCACAAGCTATCTCTCTGATGTGGTAATGTGTGTTATGGATCATGAGTGTGCTAGCAGAATTGTAAACAAGTTCATTGTGCTCGGTTTTTATTAAGATGGAATTTTTTTTGTGGGTGTTATTGGTTTAGCAGACTTTTCTGTAAATATATTCTGGCCTTGAAGGTGCCTTTGTTTTATTAAAGTGAATGAAAAGCAACTTGCATCAAAAGTTGTACTAGTTTTGGTAAAAATTATGTGGAAACAACATCAAAACAACTTCAGATTTCAGTGTATACCATTACCATATTACAGGTAACATTCCTTAAAAACACATTTTATTTTAATTTCCTTTTTTTAAATATAAAAAGGACATTATATACACTACCAGTCAAAAGTTTTAGAACACCCCAATTTTTCCAGTTTTTTATTGAAATTCAAGCAGTTCAAGTCAAATGAACAGCTTGAAAGGGTCCAAAGGTAAGTGGTGAACTGCCAGAGGTAAATAAAAAAAGGTAAGCTTAACCAAAACTGAAAAATAATGTACATTTCAGAATTATACAAGTAGGCCTTTTTCAGGGAACAAGAAATGGGTTAACAACTTAACTCTATGGAGTCTTGGGCTATTTTGTCCATTTTTGAATTCTTTTTATGTCTTTGTAAGTCATTTTGTGTCTTTTTTTTGTCATTTTGTGTCTTTTTTAGTCATTTTGTGTCTTTTTTTTGTCATTTTGTGTCTTTTTTTGTCATTTTGTGTCTTTTTTTAGTCCTTTAGTCCAACATAAAATGTGATTTTGAATCTTTTTTTTACTTTCAAAACACTATCATGCTCAATAAAGAATTTTAAATGTTGCAAATGTGCATTAATTTCAGAGTACACTGAGACATTAAACTGAATAATTTTCAATTCAATTCTGGAAAAGTTGGTGTGTTCTAAAACTTTTGACCAGTAGTGTATATATAAATACTGTTAAAGTATCAAAACCAGGCCATGTATCAGGCCATTAAAACTTCTGTAAGGTTATGATGTCACAACTTTACCATATATGGTCATTCTCCAGCTGCATTAACTGTGAAGAGGTGCAAAGAGTACAGATGTGGAACACCTGGAAACACTGACCAATCACAACCAACTGTATATTTATGTTGAACCATATCCAAGGTATTTCTTTGTGCATTAATGTAGTCACCTTTTTACATGTTTAAATAATGTTGGCAGAAAGTTATTACAGTTTTGTCAGAAAGATCTCAAGAAAGCTGCATCTGTTCTCCCAGCCTTGTGCCTAAGGAGAAGACTTTGACAACCAGCGAAGGAGAACATCCTCAGCTGTGTTTGTGCATAAGCAGCACATTACTGAAACTTTTAACAGACTCTGCCTGCAGCCAAAGTGATGACCTCCCCTGCTGTGCGCATATCACCCGCACATCTGCCACCTTTGCAAACGACGACAAAAGTCTGTTTGATCAGCGGAGGCAGTCTGAAAGACCAGACGTACTCCAGAAAGATACAGCATCAACCCGTTGGGACCGGCTGCAGAGCTGAGCAAAAAAAACCCGCTCCATCCCGATCAGAATCAGCGACCTGGCAAACTTCTGCAAAGATCTGCTGCATCCATCTGCAAGACGACTCAGCCCGGAACTACAGAGGGGCAACAAGCACTAAACCCTTCCATGATTTCTGCTAAATGTTTTTTTTTAGCAGGCTATTTTTTGTGATTCATTAGAAAAGATTAGTGCAGTTCTTCCACCATTTCACTGGTTAGTTATTTTAAAACAATCCATTGATCCAGATTAATTTATATTCTGTTGCTGAGGACTACATTTTTAATGAATCTATTCTCCTCATATTCAAATGTCATGAGTATCAGAACAAGGAAAAAATACACTTTTTTAAAGGAGATTTGTAAGGACCGGTTTATAAGCTGTTGTTGCTGATTTGTAAGGATACATTTTTATGTATATTTGAGTCAATTTTTAACTTTGTGTTGATGTCACACATCCTGTGTTTCTCATTGTTCTTCTTCCTGTGTGAAAACTGAAAAAAAAAACAGCTTTTGTGCACTCTACTGTTCAAAGACAGGTACGGTGATTGTAGGAAAGGCTCAGTAGCAGAGCTGAACAGAGATCAGGGAACATGCCAGGATGATGAAAATAAATAAATAAATAAATAAATAAGGGAATCAATAAAAATGCTCTTTGGCCTGACAGTTTTCAATGATGATAACTAGGACTCAGGATGTACCAGACAGCGTTTTGTTTTGGCCCTGGGTTTGATTGACAAATAATGGCCCAACAGTTGTTGTTTTTCTGAGCTCGGCACACAGTGTGTAACGGACACCCATCTCACCAGTTTGTGGCATTGGGGAATAATTACAGGGGGCCGCCTGAGGTAAGGCCTGGCAGAGAGAGTTGGTTAGTAATGAGGGAGAAGGGTGGAGGAGAGAGGAGAGGCCTGGGAGGGGAGATAGCTTCGCACTGCACAACAGAAGAAAGAAAGAGAGTTCTCGCTGTAGCTGAGCTCAGTGCAGACTAAACACTTTCCTTCAGCAGAACCTTTTCCCAGCTCCCTTCCACTGCTCAGAGAAATCTCTGTGGCTATTACAAGGTGGGAAAAGAAAGGAGTTATTGTGATTCTCGTGGGCCACCTGTGTCTGTTTGGTATTTAACTCATTTGTATGGAGGTTTATGTAAAAAATGCCACAAGGGTCTGTGGCTGCCTGCGTGCACACATGCCTCTTGCTGTTATTTAAATCAACAAAACCACCAGGGACAGGTGCAGATGCAGATTTGTTTGAAAAAACGAATGCAATTGAATTAATCATGGAAATGAAGCAAGAAAGTTGAATGATGAGGAAAATTCTAATTCATTTAAGATGAGTGGTTTCGCAAACAACGGAAGAGAAAAACAACATATAATATTCATTCACAAACCATTCACAGTAAACAGACACGGCATGCTAAAAAGCTAGTGTTGCAGTAAACAATGAAACAATAGATACATTTTAATATGTTCTTACTATAGGATTGTTTAATGTATCATAACGTAAAGATACTGAAAAAAAATGCTCTTTTTCCCCATGTCTTCCTCTAATTTTCCCTGGTAAAGGCTGATTAGAGCATCTCTAATAATAATAATTATATTATTCTATATTGAAAAAAAGTGCAGCTGCATCTCAATAAATTAGAATATCACAGAAAATGTATGAATGTCAGTAATTCAATTCAAATGTGGAAATAACACATTATATAGATCCATTACACACAGAATGAAACATTCCATGTCTTGATTTATTTAATTTCTTCTAATTTGAGTGATTATGGGTTATGTTAAATGAAGACCTAAAATTCAGTGTCTCAAAAAAATTGAATATTACAAAAGACCAATTTTAAAAAGTAGGTTTAATATGGAAATGTTGGCCTCTGAAAAGTATATCCATCTATATGCAGTCAATGCTTGGTTGGAGCTATTTGACTTGAACTACTGGGAATTGGCTTTTCCATTACATTCTAATGCAGCCATTCTCAACCTTGGGGTCGGGACCCCAATTGGGGTCGCGAGATGATTTCTGGGGGTCGCCAAATCATTTTGGAAGTCAGCTCTGTCTTCTTTGGTCATTTAATGTCTTTTTTTGGTCATTTTGTGTCTTTTTTTGGTCATTTTGTGTCTTTTTTGGTCTTTATGTGCCTTTTTTTGATAATTTTGTGGTCAATTTGTGTCTTTTTTTGGACATTTTGTTTCCTTTTTTTGGTCATTTTGTGTCTTTTTGGTCATTTTGTGTCTTTTCTCTCTTTTTTGGTAATTCTGTGTCTTTTTTTGGTAATTTTGTGTCTTTTTTTAAATAATTTTGTGTCTTTTTTAGTAATTGAGTGTCATTTTTTAGGTAATTCTGTGTCTTTTTTGGTAATTTTGTTTCTTTTTTAAGTATTTTAGTTTTTTCTATCATTTTGTGTCTTTTTTGGTAATTCTGTTTATTTTTTTGGTTGAGCGGGGGTCGAGGACAACATGCATGTTAAATTGGGGGTTGCGACTCAAAAAGGTTGAGAACTACTGCTCTAATGTATTGAGATGCACCTGTTTATACAGTATGTGCTGTCTCTGAACCAAAATTTCTACCCCAACGAACCAAAGGCCACTAACGAAGCAATGCCCCAACATCACGTGATCCCAGACAAATAAAACTCATATTGTAGCATCAAGGAAGAGACAAATCATCAGGCTGTGTCACTGAACTCCAAAGATGATTCAGTAGATGCCACCAGCAACACATTACATAAAAACTATAGATAGTGTCTCTGCCCTAGCACAACAAACACAGCTCTAAATGGACTTTGTATTACAGGGACGGACTTCAATAGCTTCAGATAAACAACTACAAAACAACTTTGAACTCTCATATTTCTTTGATGATCAGTTCTGGATGACAAATGTGATTTTCTGCAGTATATCACAGCTGTGTTATGCTCATTTCCAAGTTTTCTCTCAATGTCCTTAATACTCCATTGCCACCCTGTACAAGATTTTGAAAAAAAAAAAGGGCCAGTATGTTCAAGGGTGCAATGTCTGGGCAAGGTTGATACGATACACTACAGCAGGCTGGATGAGAGTCTCTGCACAAGGTTAGCCGCAGTGCCTGTAGTTGAGTATTTGCTCTGCAACAATCACGGATAGGCATTGGACCCAAAAGTCGCAGGTTGGACAGCTGAGGTTAAAAGGCTTTTTAGTTGTTTGTTGTTCAAGCATAGAGTTGGCAACAGGAATGCAGGCAGGTAACAGGTAACTAAGAGCAGGCGAGGCAACCTCAGAGGCAAGAACACTAAGAGCAAGAAAGCAACCCAGACAATCTGACAAATGACATATATACTCCAACACTAATGAGCTGATTCAAGACAGGGAGCTCGCTGAGGATTTCTAGAGGGCAGAAGTGGAGCACAGGGTCTAAAGATAAATACACAATGCTCTGCAGAAACACACAGGCCCATAGACACTGATACACCACATAAACTGCGTGATCAAGTGCTTCTAAATGAAAAGTTGAATGCTCATGCAGCATGAGTGGCAGCAGGTCAGCACAACAGAGTCAAACTGTACACAGAAAGTTTTTACAATTTATTTCAAATCAATTTTCCTACATGAACCCTGATATTTATACCAGTGGGTGTCAGCGTGAGTGACATTACTGACTTGCAGAGGTCATTCACTGCAATTTACACTGATTTGCTACATGTGATAGCAGTGTTAACTGTTTGTGTGGTGGAAGCTACGGACTAGGAGTAGAGTGGCTACATAGATACATAAATCAATGAAGGACAACTTATTGCAATTAAAATCTGCATTTCGTGTGGCCTTCTTTTCCCTGGCTGCAACAATCTTCACTATTTCCTAGTTTTTTGTGATTTTTTTTAACGCATGGGGAAGCCAGACTAATGCTAAAGATGGTTGTTGTTATGCTACACAGCTGTTTTTTTTTCTAAGTTGATTTGCTTTTGATAGCAGACAAGAGATATGCAAGTTTAATTTCAGTTAAAAAAAATTATATATCTATATATATTGTTATTTTATCTTATCTCACACCTCTTTTGGCTCCTCTGCTGAAATGTGGCTCTTTAAAGATACCGAGCTACCAATGCTTTTTTTTCCAGCTGAAAACCTCAGATATGTAAAACACAGTTGGTAGAGTGGTCACCCGTTGGTCGGATGGTCGGTGGTTCGATCCCTGGCATGTCAAAGTGCATGGGTCAAGCTAGTGACCCCTAGATTGTTCCCGATGCTGCGTTCATCGGTGTGTGAATTTATTGGCCTCGGCCACCAGAATGAACGTGTGTGAATGGGTGAATGACGCCTGAAGTGTAAAGTGTTTTGAGTGGTCGCAATGACTAAAACACAATGTCAAGATGTGATATCATCACATATTTAACCATATTTGTATAAGTGTCTAGTCTCTGGTTTCATCCATCGTCAGATGGAATAAATGTGCATTAAACAAACACTTCTCTGTTCTCTTCCTCTAGTGTTTCTCCTCATTCATTTATTCAGCAGCGCCACTGATGCTGAATTACATGCGCCACTGCTGAAATTTCACATGATCATTAATATCAATGTTCCACTAATGATTTCTACTTGTACTGTGTGAGCACAACAACACACAATGTTATTTTTGACTTGTTTTGAGTCATCAACGAGCGCAGCAAATCCTGTCGGACCCTCTTAGGACATCATCGTAAAAGGTAACGTTGAAGCTTATACACGGTCTATAGCAAGTAGCACAGGTAACGTAACGTAATGTAACAGCGTAGCTCCTTAGGGCAGTGAGCGGCAGTGTTGCCAACTTAGCGACTTTGTTGCTAGATTTAGCGACTTTTCAGACCCCCTAGCGACTATTTTTCAAAGAAGCGGTTAGCGACAAATCTAGCAACATTTCAGAGCCTCGTCCTCTTAACGAGTCGCCGGCCCCTGCGGTTAACGAGTTGAAGTGGCCCAGTCCTCCCGCAGCAGTCTCTCCCAGCTGCAGTCACAGAGCCGGAGGGGATGTTCACCCCTTAGCGTCCAGTCTGCAAATCGCGCATGTGCCAATTTAGCGCTGGCTGGTTTACAGTCAGAGTCTCTTTTGGGTCACTTTAAGGAGGAGGGTTGAAATTGTGACAGAAGTTAGTGCTCTCGCAGTTCTAAACATATTTAGGGTTTTTTTTACTCACTTTTTGTCTTCCCCACAACGTGTTTCCTCTCTCCTACAGCGTCCATTACAAGTACATGCACATTGTAAATTCTGCAAATTAGGCGATGATGTCATTTAGCGACTTCTAGTGACTTTTTGGAGCCAATAGCTACTTTCCTGACTGAGGAGTTGGCAACACTGTTCATGGCCACAGACACAGCAGCACTGCTGCTGAAAAAAATTCTAGGGGAAGCACTGTCCTCTATCAAATCACAATGCATACTATGATAAGCACTGCTTTTTACCTGAAGTGGAACATTTCCCAACTCTCAGTGAACAGAAAAAAGCACGGTGCTGCTGGTGTTTTTAAAAAGGCATCTTTTTTGAAGAATTTAAAAAAGATGCTGGTCAAGACCTTTTCTGATTGAAAGTATGCAGCAACTATGTAACCACACATTTTTTTTTTTAAATCATGCCATGTACAGTATATGTACAGCACTGTGTAAAAGTCTCGGGCAGGTGTGAAAAAATGTCTCGAAGAATTGATGGCAAATGATGGTCACTCCAAATATTGATTTGATTTAGATTTTTCTTCTGTTCACTCACTTTGCATTTTGTTAATTGACAGAAATAAACTGTTAATATTTCTATTTTTTAATGCATTCTTATTTTACAGCTTTTTTTCACAGCTGCCTGAAACTTTTGCACAATCCTGTATAAACAATAGTACCGATTTAAATATACAACATGTGATAGTATCCCCGCTATAGGGAGCTGCCTTGCCTTATTTGTAAAAGCTTCCTCAGACTCCAGAGCAGCTCGTGCTTGTTTGTTCGGAGCTGTTGCCAGTCTGGCAAAGTCAAACCACTGGTAACGCTATAAAAAAATAATCATAGGCAATTGCAGTGTATAATCAAACAGCACTGACTACTAATGACCAAACCTGCCACGCAAAGCAAGAAAAACAAGAATGTCACTTTATAATTATTGTTTTATGTCATGCCAGTTCCATCACTGCATGTACATGGAATTTTCCCCTTGAAATATTCTAAAACTGCATTTGACTTTTTCCTGTTGTGGAGGACAGATAGTGCAGACAGAGGGGTGTGGATGAATATTCGATGTATTAGCACCACGCAGTCAGGTAACACCATGCGCGGACCCCCCGAGGATGCTGGGAAAGGGATCGTCAGGATCAAAGGGAACGTGGAACACAGCAGAACGAGGGATCTCAGGGCTTAGGGGCTCATTAGGAATATTACAAAGGTAAGGCTGGGAATTAGCACTGAGACAGTCTTAATACAAAACCCTGGAAAGGATGGCTTATACATGTTTTACTTGCATAGGTAGGGGATTTGACTGTAGTTAAAAAGTACTGATCTTGTGTCATTATGCTCATGATGATCAATCTCACGGAGAGATGTTTTCTGACCTTGAATTATGAGAACGGTACAGCTGATACAGAACAGATACTTCTAATAAAAAAGAAGAAATTAACTAACTGAAAAAAGTTACACACTGTCTTTTAGTATACTATCACCAGGTTTTGCATTTCATTCAGCGGAGTAAAAATATGGAATGGGATGTGTGAAGAAATAAAACAATCTTCAAACATGAAACACTTCAAAATGAAATATTAAAAGCATGTCTTCACACGATATAGGGATGAAAACGGGTGTGTAAAATGACAGTAGGTGGTTATTGTTGACGTTATATTTTTTAAATGTGTTAGTATTTTTTCTTTTTTGTGTGTTATTGTTGTTTGTTTGTTCATTGTTGTCTCATTATGACTACATGGGTGTATGTGTACTTATGTGTTTGTAAGTTAATAACAAGTTATGTGTGTTAATAATGGTAATAATGAGTTTATAAACTACATTACTATGTGTTATACATAAATATATATAAATATTATTGTTATATAACTGAATATAGTAAATTAACATAGGGAGAAGGATTTAATAAGCTTTGGCTCCTTTTGAACACAAATAAGTGTTGAGTCTTGTTGTTGTTTCATTTGTGTTGTTGTCTTGTATTTATTGTTTGTTTTTAAATGTTCATCTTTTATTTTGTGTTCAAATAAATTCTCAATCAATCAAAAAAAAAACCCTCTTGATGCTTTGTATGGAGTTTTATCTCTGTGTAGCTGCACTGTTACTGTCTCAGAATAAATGCCACCATGCCAGTTTAACGTCCGCTGAATAAGACATAAAATGAAAAATTTGATGTGATTTCTATAGATTGGCACATCTTATTTTACTCCCCTGTGATGTCATTGTTTATATTCTGCCTCTATGGGACATTTTTATTGTATTTTGTATTTGTAAAGCACTTTCAAGGTGCAGTTTTGTTACAGTTACATAATAATGACAACTCACTAATATAAAGCTATAGCCCTGCCTAAAAATGTTGGACTATTTGTTAAGGTCTTCTCAGTTTTTCTACAATAAACTTGTTTATATTGGATATGGATGAATTATGGCAGGAGGAGAGGGAACAAGCTTGAAGCTCGACACAGTGATGGGCGAAAGCCTTTGGGGAGTTGTACATTCACCTGCTGTTATCCATGTACCATATGTTTTCTTTTGACTCCTTCTGGAAAAAGTAACACCAAACAACTGTACCGTCGGCCAACTCAGATAAAAGAAACTATCAAGTGGCATAAAGTTTTAAGTCACTGTGTAAAAAGCAATATGGCTGCATACTATATGCTATAAACCACAATAATCCCCTCCACTGTTTTCACCTCTCAGTCAGTGGTTAAAACAGAAATCAATTTATCAATTAAACCAAGCGTTAGAAGAGGATGGCGAGCCAGCTGTTCACATACCATGTTTCCTCTCCTTTGTTACCAAGTTGTGTGTGTGTGTGTCTGTTATAATGAGATCAGGCAGGTATTCATGGTGTCCATATGCACTGTCAACACCCAGGGGCAACACTCCATTGGTGTATTTAGCATGTGAATAAAAAACAAAAAAAAAGATAGAGAGGGGTGAGACTGCACCACCATCTGGGCCGGGGTGTCAGAATCCAACAGAGGATGATGGAGGGCTTCATCCACATACCTTGGGGGTTAGCAATAGAGGCAAACTCTCATTAACATCACAGCTAATCAGATCCTGAAACATGAGTCTTTGGGACCCATGGCTGTGTATCAATGTTGTGTTCATTTGTAATCAGGTGATGGTGATTGAGTACACCGAGGAGGCCAGGGGCGAAGCTTTGTTAAGCCATTCTAAATAATGTTTCTAAGACACAATACTGCATCATTTTGGGCACTTCTATTGAGGAAAAAGGGATTAAACCAAAAAGAATCCAGTCATTGTCACTGCAGTGTGTACAAAAACTGTTTCTACTAACTTAATTTGACATTTTCCCCCCCGAAATAAGTCTGTTTCTGTTTGGTGTTGCCAGATTTATGTGCAGAATGTAATTTACATGAGGAAAGCTCCAGTAGCTGCAGTCAGTGCAACAAGCCTCTCACTCCCTGAAAGGTATGCAGAATGTTTCAGGTACTCTCTGCTTATTGTATATGTTCACAGAGTTTTTACACAGTGTAGTGATTTGCATATAAGATAGCTCGCTCATGTGAACTTGATGCTTGCTTTGCCAAACCCGTGACTGCTGCTCTCTCTTTGCCAAGTACACAGACACAATAAAACAAATATAACTAGTGAAGCACACAATCACACTCAGTCACACTGACATGGAGATACACACATATTCACTCACACTTTTATGAGGCATTTGTAACACTCCACCAAAACAGCTGGAGCCTGGAATTAGAGAAACTGAAGGAAGAGACACTCTATCACTGTGTGATGACATCCAAATTAACAATCTCAGCATGTGCTTTATCCTTAGTGAAGTTTTTATTTGGAAAAATTTAGAGACACTTTTTTTAAAGGAGTAGTTTGACATTTTGGGAAAGTTGGTTGGTGAGTTTATTTTGGCACAAAAGACTGAAAACAGTTGGAAACCACTCGCCTGTAAACACAGATTTGTTTACCGACATCTAGAGGTTAAAGGTTACTGGAGTTACTATGCAGATTATATGTTGTTGCCATAGGGTCATACGGTTGGACGTTGAGATCCAATTCCAAATTCAGACCAGTTCCAAACTTCAAGTCAATGGGCGGGGAAACACTACAAATCATGGATTCACTTCACTTCACTTCTTTTTATTTAACACATAAAATGTAGAAGATATTATTTAGATTATATATATATATATATATATATATATACATATATATATATACATATATATATATACATATATATATATATATATACATATATATATACATATATATATATATACATATACATATATATATATACATATATATATATATATATACATATATATATATATACATATATATATATATATATATATATATATATATATATATATATATACACAGTACAGGCCAAAAGTTTGGACACACCTTCTCATTCAATGCGTTTCCTTTATTTTCATGACTATTGACATTGTAAATTCATCAAAACTATTAATGAACACATGTGGAATTATGTACTTAACAAAAAAGTGTGAAATAACTGAAAACATGTCTTATATTCTAGTAAACAAAGGGTGGTTACTTTGAGGAATCTAAAATACAAGACATGTTTTCAGTTATTTCACACTTTTTTTGTTCAGTACATAATTCCACATGTGTTTATTCATAGTTTTGATGCCTTCAGTGAGAATCTACAATGTAAATAGTCATGAAAATAAAGAAAACGCATTGAATGAGAAGTTGTGTGTCCAAACTTTTGGCCTGTACTGTGTATATGTAAATATAAGCTACAAAATAAAAAATGAAAACATGTAAAAAGAGTTAAAATTATATATTACTGAATTTCAGAGTTAGACCAAAAAACATTTTTCCCCATTTATGTGTAGGATTTTTCGGGCGTGTCTAAAATCACACTGGAGCTTTCTTATCATAACTCCGCCCCCAACACTATCTTTACCAACGGTTTTACTTTACTTATATTTTTTGCTGAAGCTAAGTGAAGCTAGGTGAAGCTAAGCGGTTATAAGGATAATAATGTCTGTAGTAATATCCTACACTGAGAAAAGAAAATAGTTGAACCAACTTAATTGAATTGTTTCATTTGGTAACACCTAAATGAATTAAGTTCTTTCAAATTAATTTAAAATCAATTGTGTTAATCTAACTTATTAAATTAATTTGAAAGAACTTAATTCATGTAGGTGTTACCAAATGAAACAATTCAATTAAGTTGGTTCTTTTTTCAGTGTACATATGTATTTTATGAACCTAAGAATAAAGCGTTAGTGTCTATGTGTGGTGGGTCTGTGCAGCCCACAGAGACCTGACACCAGAGCAGATCTCTGCACTGCACAACATCCAAACAAAAACACTGAATTTATTCTTTTTACGATAATAAACCAAATATTTTAACATTTGGTGATTTTTTTTCTGATTCAAATTCGGCAGGGTGTTTAATAACACATTTTTTCTGTGGTGTGGAAATCTCAGATCACATAAATAGTTTTGCTTTTGCCCAACTTTAAATTCACTGTTAACCAGCAGTTGCTAATAGATAGATAGATAGATATATAGATAGATAGATAGATAGATAGATAGATATACTTTATTTTTCCCAAGCTGGGAAATTACAGTGTAGCAGCAGCATTACACACAGAGACAATAACAACACAATTAAATAAAAAGAACAAACTAGGCATACTTCAAGCAATAAAATATAAAAATACAATAAAATACAATAAAATGTAATGTAAAAATAAAAATAAAGTGTCTAAAGAAGGAGTATGTATTAAGGAGTAGAATTCCAGTGCAGAATAAATATGAATATGCAGTATAAAAATGTTGGTGCTACTGCAGAGTACTACTCTAAAAAATATCTATATCTATATATCTATCTATATATATATATAGATACATATATATATATATATATATATATATAGATATATATATATATATGCAGTTCATACTAAAAGTACTGTAGTGCTACATTCTGTATTTAACCTTTTGATAGTTCATAGAACATTGACTAAAACTTTTGAATTTTCCCTGATTCTGCATGAAAGAGCAGGGACATAGTTTTATTCTTTAATAATACTCTCCCTCTTTCTGTCTTGTGCTCACTGTTGTGTGGGAAGTAGGGGAGCAAGTCCCATTGGCATCTGTTATTTAATTGTTAATGCTAAGCATAAGGTTATGTTACTTGTGTTCCATGTTGGCCTCACTCTCCTTGTTAACACGGGTCCCAGGATACATTTTGTTACAGTGCTGCATGATTCATCAGTGCAGTCAGGGTCAGGCGATATATGCACTGTATTTCTCAGGCGTGAAACCAAACACTTAAGACCTCTGTCAGGAGAATACTGGAGCAGTTGACACTATTCTTTGGCTGCCTAATGATATCTGGATCACAATACTCCAGCTTCTCATATGAATAAATTACTTTCTCCTATTAGCATTCATGGAGACTGCAGAGATCAGCACTTATTGTTGCTTTTTTTTCATGTAAAAGGTTGACAATTTAAGAAACTTAAGAAATGGTTTACCAGAGGTTGAGTTCAAGCTCATGTTGTTTTAATAGTGAAATTTAACTGCAAAGCACACCTCAAATGTATACTAATGCATGAATAACAAAAGCTTTGAATGCCAACTCAGTACAGTGAGTGAATACTGAATGCACTAAAGAAAAATACTAAACAAATCACTCCAAAATTTGAAAAAGTGTTCTTTTATCCATGGCTGTCAAGACCGCAATCTCTAGTTTCTAACAAAAAATAAGCTCTTACAAACAACAAAAGGAAGACATATTCATTCCATTGACATGTAGCGCATTAAAACATTCATTATTCACAATTGACAGTGAAACTTTAGTCATATTACACGCTATGTTGTTGTCGAAGTATCCTTGAGCAAGATACTGAACCACAAACTGCTCCTGATGCTGCGTTCATCAGTGTGTGAATGAATTCCCAATGGTGGCAGGTGGCACCGTTTAGGGTAGCCTCTGCCACCAGTATGAATGTGTGTGTGAATGGGTGAAAGTGCTTTGAGTGGTTGCAAAGTGACTAGAAAAGCGTTATATAAGTGCAGGTCCATGGTTTTCTACACCATTTAAAATAAATCGGAACAAGCAACACAATACAGCGTGCTACAAAAACTAAAAAGACATTACTCCAGCATGCCCATATTGTCTGAAAACATCCCACTCATGAGCAAGGCCCTTTGCTAGAATAGAGATTTGAAATACTTGAAATAACTTAGCTCCTTTTTTCCAACGAAGCACTTAATAGAAAAATGTTTCCAAAGTGGTGAACAGTTTAGTTAAAGTGTAGGTAAACACTTGACAACCTGAAAAATGTCACAGACAAACAAAAAACTTAAAGAAAAACTCTTCTGAGCTACTTCTACGCTCTAAGAAAAGACCATGAGAAGCTAAAATGATAATAATAATAATAATAGTTAAATGTAATTATTCAATAGTTCTTTTCCAGAAACAGTGCCCTGGTTAATCCAAATGTCTGACACACATTCACATGTGATTTTCTACTAAAATAATTGTCCATGAAAGCTGAGAAATCTTTTTCACAAACATTATTCTTTTTCACAAACATTATTATAAGTCCAAGTTCTTAAGTACTATTGCACTTAAGAACTTGGACTTTTTAAAAAACATTGTCACTTAGATATATATTTAATTTATACATATATTGCTGACAGCGTTGATAATGTTGATAATGTTGTGTTTTGTTTTAAGTATTTTTCTATATTGATATAAATATCAATATTTTGATATATAAAGCACTTTGAGTTGCATTTATATGTAGGAAAAGCACTATATAAATAAAGTTTGATTGATTGATTGAATATTTTGTACTGTGCAACTGGACGAGGACTGCTCCAAACAAAATTTCGTTGTCTTGTAGAATGACAATAAAGTTCTATTCTATTCTATTCTATTGGAGGAAAGTTTGCCATTGCTCCATTTCAAAACAGAATGCAAAAACTGGATACAGAGAAAAAAAAACGGATTAATTTTCCACCATTTTTCATGCTATGGACTGCGTGAGTGATCCAAACTTACCTGATGTTTTTTCTCAAAACAATGAAATAAAAATCTTGCTCTATTGTTGATTTGGCAGCTATGACATAGTCAAATTGTCCACTAATGCCCACTTGACTTTCACCCTGTTTGCTCCTTCAGTGAGGTATGATGCTCCTCCTCCATCTGAACCTGTTAATAGCTCCGTAGATCAAACATTGTCCGACTCATTGTAACAGCCAGTTGTCCAACCAAGCCTGAAGACGGCATCATTAAATCCAACCATTCTGTTTAATTTGAGCCCAAATTCAACACTGTCTTTCTTGGCTGAAGTCCTGAAGAAAATAATTACTGAAAAATGTTTTTCTTTCATGGATGGAAATAGACTTCCCACTGGTTAACCTACCACTGACAAAATGACAACATTAATCACAAAATTCTTATGAATTGTCTTAAACAGCATGTCTGTGCACATGCAGCTTCTGTTTTTATTCCCATTTTAATGTTGCCTGAACATGTACACTGTAAAAAAAGATTAGTTGACTCAACTTAACTAAGTCAAGTCATCTTGTTGATTTGACTGAGTTAATTTGAGTCAATTTATAGTGTCAAGTTTATTACACTACAAAATATGAGTTGATGCAACATGTAGTCTGTTGACTGAACTTCCTTTATCAAGTTGGTTGGACTACAAAATAGTATGTGAGCTAACTGTAAGAGATGTTGGTTGAATGCATTTTATCAAGTTCCTACAAATGTGAATCAAGTTGGCTCAACATGAAATACATAATTGATACAACAAGCAGTTTGTTGACTCTACTTTCTTTATCAAGTTATGTGGACTTGAAAACATTACTTAAGATAACTTAAAAAAGATGTTGGTTGAACTTATTTTATCAAGTTAGCGCAACATATATATTTTTTCAAAACCTCTATTGCCAAGTTACTTGAGTTTAAGCAAACTAATATTTACAAAGAATCTACATGATAATTAGCCAGTCAAACTTCAATATTAATACATGGAAAAAATAGCTGAGAAGACAATTCAATAAGGACCTTTATTAAAAAATAAGTGTCAATGGATGTCATGACATCAAAAAAGCCTTTCATTGGGGAAAAAAATGCCTCAACACTGCCTGTTCAGAGTTGCTGCAGAACATTGAATCGCAGGAAAAATTAATAAGAACAAACAAAAAAATTTATTTCTGAGAAACTTGCTAAAAATATTGAAAATGAAAACATCCAAACATTAATGAAATGTCCTCTCGACAATTTCTCTGCAACATCACATGGATTAGTGTTCCCCCAAACAGAGCAATAGAAATAAGTCAGAACATGAAAACAAGATGGTGAGCCAACAAAAGGGCAATACATTTCTACTCTAAGAAGATACAGGGTAGAGCAACAAGAAACATCTCAGGAACAAGACGACGCAGGCGGATCGGTCTTCATTTCAGATAGCTGTAGCGCTACATTTTAGCTGTAACTTAAAATTGATCCCAATGACACGGACCATGTTATATCCTGTGTATGATTCCATTTGATTTCCTCCAGTTCAATTAAGGCTTCAAATATTGTACAAAGATACCACACAACTGGCTCTTATTTGTAGTGTTTGAGTGCTATATCAAATAAAAATTTAAACAATTTTTGTGCTCCACATTTTTATGACATATCTTTTATATTTCATTATGTGTAATTATGTCTGTAAAGCTTGAATTAATCACACACCTGTCTGAGAAAACATAACCTGAGCAGACTTAATAATATTACTACAGAACACTGTGGCCAGAACTGGCAGGGAGAGAAAAAATATCACACATATTTGAGCTGCTCTGCGCTGGTTGCAGCTACAGTTCAGGGTTGATTTTGAGATTCTACTATTGATGTTTAACACACTGCCTGGTCTGGCTCCCAGCTATATTACTGAGCTTTTAAGTCCCTACGAGCTCATAGTTGCTGCCTGAGATCATCTGGAAGGTCACTCTTAGCTGTACCCAAATCTAATTTGAAAACTCGGGGTGACCTTGCTTTTGCTATTAAGGCTGCATAGCTTTGAAATGACCTCCCTGAGGAGAGCAGGTTTCACAAGTTTTAAATCTTTTCTTCAAACTTTAGACTCGCTTTGTCTTAACCTACTTACAGTTCTGCTAGTTTAATGGTCATATGCATTAGTCACTATACATACTATGATATATAGACAGTGGTGGAAGAAGTATTAGGATCCCTTACTTAAGTAAAACTACTAATAAAACACTGTGAATTTACTCCACTACAAGTAAAAGTCCTGCATTCAAAACATACTGAAGTAAAAGTACAAAAGTATCAGCACCAAAATGTACTTAAAGTATCAAAAGTAAAAGTACTCGTTATGCAGAGTGGACCCACTCAGATTGTTATATATGTTCTAAATATATTATAAGATTATTTGTATTGATGCATTTATATAAGTAGCATTTTAATGTTGTCCAGATAGAACTAATTTTAACTACTGAACACACTGTTATGTTTTATAAATTTGTAATCATATTAAATCTTTTTTTCATGTTGAATCTGAAAAGTAACTAAAGCTGTCAGCTAAATGTAGTGGAGTAAAAAGTACAATATTTTCCTCTAAATGTAGTGGAGTAGAAGTATAAAGTTACATAAAATGGAAATACTCAAGTAAAGTACAAGTAACTCAAAATTGTACTTAAGTACAGTACTTGAGTAAATGTACTTAGTTACTTCCCACCACTGTATATAGATGTAGCTGTGACCTCTCCAGTTTCCCCTTTTGTCACTCTTTATATTGAACTATTAAATAAAGATGATGTCTTGAAAATAATGTTAAGAAGCGGACATGCAAGAAATCACAATCTGTGCACAAAGACAGGAACTAATACGCATAAAGACCAAAACGAGGCTTGTAATGGCGACTCCTCGGGTTAAAATGTGTCGGCACTCTTGGTACTACAGTAACTCCAGAGACAGAGAACCAGAGATGTGTATGTTTATGAGTGCATGATGCACAAATTCCCAAGTTGTTGACACCGTAATCATCCCCCTTTTGAAATCAAAATCATTGGGTCAGTAATCTCCTTGCTTTCCTTTCGGGAAGCGAGAGGGGGGGGGGAGGTAGGGGGGAGTTTTGACACCCTTCAATGATTGAAAATAAATCTGTAATACATTTTGGCAAGGCAATTAATATTGCAACAGGAGAAGCAGTTTCAGAGGTCCATCAAAAAATGCACTGAATAATTAATCCTGAAAGCTAAGTTCAAGACCAATCCATGCTCGTAGTTACTGCTGAGCGAGAGTGCAGCCAGATTCTGACCGTGAGAGATCGGCACGGTGAGTGTTCCTGCATTAATGGATAGCTTGCATGCAAAATTACACACATGGCCCACAATAAAACCTAACGAGGATGATGTATGGTGGAATTATGTGGTTTATATGTCACAAAAAAATACAAGCAAATTTTTTTTACATGCTCTGTAAAAGTAAATGTATTGATCACACCCAGTTTCTTCTATATATCATCATAAAACAGCAGCGAAGGCTTTTTACTTTCACGCTTTAATAAACTCTGAGTGCTTTCACTTTTTGCCAAATGACAACTGTACTTTACTTCTTTTCATGGAGTATTATATTTGTTCAGGCAGGACAGAGACATCATGTGTTGCTAATTTACCAGCTGATCACTATGTACACAAACCACAATCCATTCAAGAAACATTCTTGCCACACCAACTGCTGCTCACTCTGTTGCTTGTTAGAGCTTTATCTCCACCTAGCCAGCCTCCACCTGTGCCAGCCTATCTACTTGAGCCTATGGTAGCTCTTAAAGTGATAACACAGCACAGTGTTGCTACCCTGCTGCTGCTCATTATGCCCCTGCTACACCACCAGCATGGCTGCTGGATAAGCAGGGAACAGCTTAATGCAGAGCAATGAATGCCAAACATAACTGCATCAGCCTTTGTTGTTATAAATGGTTTATCTTGTGATTAGAGTGTTCATGACTGCACAATATATAGTGGCAGAGCTGTTTTAAATGAAACAGTGTTTCTGCCATGCAACATTAGCCGCTAAATTTCTCTGGCATTATTTGTTGTGCAGCTCTGTTAGCAGGAAGCCAAAATTGAATAAATTTTGAACCATGCAGGACATTTTTTTCTGCAAGGTATGAGCAGTCTTCTTTGCCTTTTTAGGTTCGGATATGTGAAAAGAAAAGTGCAGAGATTCCTAGAATCAAACTGACTTCTGAGTATATTAGTAGAACTAACTAACCATTATCATGCATCCATTGCTTTTTATATTTTCATCATGTAAACATGCAGCTCTGCAGGCAGATACACGTCTGTTGACTCCTGTTGATGTACAGTACGTGGAGCTAAATGCACTCTGCCCTGGCATCTGTGTCTGCATGCTTCATCTGGCCTCTCGCTCCTCAGCACTCAGCAGACGACAGCGATTTGCTCCTTCTCGCCTCTGTGAACACAGAGTATATATAACTTTCATGCAGGCAAATCGCCCTTTACTGGTAACGCTGAAACAACATGCAATGAGCTGCATCACAGCGCAGGAGGTCAGATTCATATTCTGACGTATGTAGAAGTTCAAATACGCTGCTGATGTAATAATCAACTACATATATATACACGCATGTAGTAAAGATTAGCAGTCACTAATGGTGAACACAGTAAATGTGCAAGCATGCATTTTGTTTATGTTTTTTTTTTAAAACAATTTATTTATTAACATTTTTTCATACAGTTTACAGCATCAGTAATGGCAGTAGAACTCTTGCCTTAATCCCTAATAATAATAATAATGAAAAATAAAAAAATAAAATAATAATAACAATAAAAAGGATAATGATAATAGTAATAGTAAAGTAGATGATAGATAAATACAATACAGAAGTAAAATGTGTTTATGTTTTATCACGGTTACTATATTAGAGCATATAATATACCAAAAAAAATATTATAAAAACATTTTAATTTAGCTATTTTTTTTAAATATTATTAATAATGTATTTATTTATTTTTTTACTTAATATAAATGCATGCCTGTCATTTTCATTTTGTAATATCTATATTGCACCGCATATTATTAAGTTATATGTTACAAAAATTATCAGCAAATTATCCAAATTAATCTTGCTGACAAGCCATCTGGAATGAAAAAAAAAATCTTCCAATGACAATCTTCTATTTAATACTCATCATCACAGTCAGTTAGAGCAAATATGACAAGCTTGATCATTATCGGTCATCTTTTTTTTATGATGAATTCAAAATAGTTTAGGGTAGGCTACTTTAGTCAATTTCTAAATCTGTAATTTAGGTAATTATTTATGTTTTCAAAGAAAACGTCAGTTTTTAAAAGATCTTACTTCAGTATATTAGTGCAGATCATGTCTGGTTTAGCTAATGAACAACCATGAGGTTGGACCTCATGCAGTGCTCCTCTGCAGCGTTTCCAGGTTCATTCCTGTATTCATTCAAGAATCTTTATTGCTTCTGAGGCCTAACAACTCGGCCCAATTAAGTTCCTTTCCTCAGGATTTGAATGCATGTATGTACAGACACCAGCCCCTTCATTCAGGTTGTACAAATATGCTGCTTAGTTATGCAGTCCTGCACATGAGTCCCTGCAAATGTGAAATGACAGACTTAGCCAAAGGGATGACCCACTGGCAGCTCACTGTCATTGGCTTTCCCCCTGTGGATTAATTTGTCATGAACATTAGGGATATCATCCTTCAAGTCAGCCAATGAAAGTCATGGGATTGGCAGATAAAGGGCATGGGGGATTTCAAGAGGGTAGATTCACAGGGCTTTGTATATATTAGAGTGTGACATAAAGCCTGGAGCTAGTGTGTACTGCTCTGCTTCAAGGTAATGGATACCTGTCTTCTTAATCGTGTCCCCACAGAGCGAGCAGGGGGCAGGAGACATTGTTAAAGGCATGCAGCAATGGGCATCAGTGCATGACTGTCTGAGGTTTGGACAAACCAGAAAGTGAAAGAATAAATACAAGCTATAGTGGAGACAGTGCTTCCATAGACTGTATAGTTATTGCTCTTCCACCCTCAAAAAAATCAAACTGGGTGTCTGTTACCTTCTCCTTAGTCTAACATGTAGCTTCTACTAAATAAAATGATGTTTTGTGGTTGAACAGTTTTAAAACATGTAGTTTTAGCATAAAATGCACTTTAAAATGTACTAGAATACTTTATGTTAAAACAACGTTTTAGGCAAGGCAAGGCAAGGCAAGGCAAGTTTATTTGTATAGCACAATTCAACACAAGGTAATTCAAAGTGCTTTACATACACATTAAAAACAGCAAGACACAATTGAAAACAATAAAAACAGTCAATTAAAACAGGAAACAGTTTTAAAGTGCACTGTTGTTTTTACGGTAAAAAACTGGCAGCTGTGGTTGCCTGAACTTTACCGTAATAAATACGGTGAAACTTTTTTTGATATTACGGTAAAAATATATTGGCACTGTTGATTTCACGTTTAAGATTGCCATTTTATTCAAATTTGTACTCTATCATCAAAAGAAATGCTATTTTGCCATATAATTGACAAGAAAATACTTCATAAATGAAAACGCATAAATGAAAGATTTTACCTTTAAATATTACAGTATATTTTTGTTAGAGATATGGTGTTTAGTTCATTCAACAGTGAGAAAATGTATTTTTTTTTACAAAAGATAAATGCAAAAATTACAGTGGTGACATTTTATAGTGTATTTAACAGTGGAGTAATGTATTTAAAAAAAAAAAAAAAATGTAAAAAATACTGTTTTGGCTGATATATAGATTTACAGTGTTTCATTGTTACTGAAACTGAATTAACCCATTTATCATTTTACGTCTTTTACTGTCATGGTCTAGCAGTTTTTCACCGTGAAATCTACAGACATTTTTTACAGTGTGGCAAATCTACAAGAAAAGAAGTCACAGATTTAAGAGATTTAAAGTGGCAAATCTGCATGAAAAAAGTCGCAGATTTACAAGAAAAAAGTGTGAAAGAACAACTTTTTTCTTGCAGATTCACCACTTTAAATCTCATAAATCTGCACATTTTTTTCTCGTAAATTTGCCACTCTAACCTCGTAAACTTTTTTCTCAAAATATGACCCCCCCTCCCTCGGGTCCGTATGTTTTTTTTTACACATTCTGGCTGTTTGTAATATCCTCCAATATTCTCTAGGGTTGAAATTTGGAATTTGGAAGTATTTCAATGAGTGTCCTATTAGGCTTAATAATGTCATACACGTTTAAATGGCCCAAGAAAATTGTTAGTATGTTACAATTACCCTTACAAATCTACTTGGACTGACCTGGTAATTAATTAACAGTAATGCAAATACATCATGTTGACCCAACATATTTTTACATTTTGTTCACTCAACAAAACTGTTTCTCGCTAAATTAAAGCATTTTATTTAGGTGGAAATTATTTCCATAATTTTATTTCGTTCTGGGAACAAGTTATTTTTTTGAGTGCACACTCATTCATACCACATGTACTATTTTACTACAGAATTCCTTGCAGTTCCACAGCTGCTTTATATCTTATATCTTTATATACCATCATCCTTTTCCATTGATGTAATACGTGCTTGACATGACTTCAAATGTTTCTGTGTCACAAATGCAGTTATCTTCTTGTTTAACACGACTACACCTAAGGTGAAGTTTTCATCAAAGGATGTTGCACAGAACGGGTCCCCTCCTGTGTGATCCTCACCAAAGGTTGCTTCCTGTTTTTGACATGACTTCTCTTTTGTTATTTTGTTTAGTAAAATGCGACATGAATAAATTTACTTCCCCTTCTTCCTGTTATTTTTATTATTATTGAGCCTGGTGAGTGGCAGGAGGAATAAGCTCTTTAAGAGATTGGGATAGGGCTCTTTACTGTTATAATGTAGCTACTCTTTCTGCTGGAAAAGCAGACCTGCCTTTAATTTATTTTATTTTTCACAAATTCATTTATTGCTTTGAAAGTGGTTATGGAACACAGAGTTACTGACACACAGCTCAGGCTGCTGAGTCGGCCCTCCCAGTAGGATTGACTCTGATAGAATAGGATTATGTGCTTTGGCAACAGGTCTGCAGTCAGCGACCACTGACCCCCCTGTGGGGGACTCACAGTGAAAATTTTTGTTTCAGAAACCAATTAAGTGTGAGGTAGGGATGCACGATACAAACTCTGCAGATAAACTAAAGACAGATAATGGGAAAGTTATTATTATTATGACAATGAAATTGTACCCAAAACATTGTTGGCTAATAATCCAAGGCCAGATTGACTTAACAAAAGCAGCATTTACATACTAATTTTTGACTTTTTTTTTTTTTTTTTAACCAATACCCGAACCTTGTTAAATGATCATTTACCAACAAGCACGCAGCTAAGTATCAGTTCGCCTGTTAACTATACCAGTAGTTCTCAACCTTTTTGAGTCGCGAACCCCAATTTAACATGCATGTTGTCCACGACCCCCGCTCACTGAACACAATCTCACACAGTTCAGATCACCCAAAAAAGAAACAAAATGACCAAAAAAGGAAACAAAATGACAAAATGACCAAAAAAAGACACAAAATGACCAAAAAAGACACAAAATGACCAAAAAAAAGATACAAAATGACCCAAAAAAGACACAAAATGACCCAAAAAAGACACAAAATGACAAAAAAAACACAAAATGACCAAAAAAGACACAAAATGACCAAAAAAAGACACAAAATGACCAAAAACAAGACACAAAATGACCAAAAAAGACACAAAATGACCAAAAACAAGACACAAAATGACCCCAAAAAAGGAAACAAAATTACCAAAAAAGACAAATTGACCAGAAAATTATCAAAAAAAGACACAAAATGACAAAAAAACACAAAATGATAAAAAAAAAAGACATTAAATGACCAAAAAAACTAAAACACATGAACACTTTAACACAGTGGAGACAGAGCTGACTTCCAAAATGATTTGGCGACCCCCAGAAATCATCTCGCGACCCCAATTGGGGTCCCAACACCAGCTGCACTAGAGCAGTGGTCATTCAAAGTGCATGTGGAGAGACATGTTATGTGTCCCATATATACTTAGAGCTGTCCACTTGTGATCAGATCACCCAGGACTCCATCACTAGCTGTCTGAAGCTGTGAATATTGTTACTTTGTGTTAGAAGTACCGCAGATTTAACAAGTCCTGATCAATATAGAAATGACATGATTGTGTCACCTAACTTGCTACTGCACCATGAAGGTGTGTTAAAAGTTTGTATTTCCTGGACGGCGTATTTTGTTCAACGTAGAGCTCCGGAGCCACAAAGAGGATGCCAGGATAAAAAAACAGCTGACTCAGACCAACAGCTAGAATGCTAAAACTTGCTTTAGCTCTCTAATAAGCTGCTCTAAAAGCTCACATGGTTGCCCATGTGAGCTTTTGTATTAACCAATAGTATTAATCAATCAAAATCTTGTTGTCGGTTAACAATTATTAGCATCCCTGCTCAGTACATCTTTGCCTTTCTTACCCTCAGTTGTGCATAAAGGTCATGAACAGATTTTTAAAAATACAAAAATGTTAAATTATCCGTTATCTTATCTGAAGATTGCAGTTATTATTTTCAACAAATGATGTTGTTCTTTGCACACCAATTTGACTGTCATGTGGTTTGGCGTTTCTCTCTGCTAACACCAGTATTTGTGTGATCTTGCATTGCTGTTTTTGAGAGCATGACTCCAGCAGAAACACACAGTAACGCTGTCTTCATCACCACCAACCGCTGCTTCCCCAGCGGCCCCGTGCTCCCGCTCCAACTCCACCAGGAGTTGCTCCCTTTTCCTGGGCTTGACCAGTGCTTGTAATCTCGTTTTACTGAACTCTAAGGACCCCACCGTCTTGTTAGCTCCAGTGCAAAGAACAAGTCCATTCATTATATGGAGCCTGATGAATGACTTGGTCAGACAGTAAGGGAAAGCCAAGGTGTAAATGTTCAACCTCTCATAAATCACATCGACGGGCAAGTCTAGACCTTAACCTACATGTACTCAGGAGTGATGATACCTTTGTATATTCCTACCCAGTTGTGTAGAAAAATAGTTTGAGAATAGTGCTGTGCTTCTGTCTATCTCTGAGTGTCCCTGTATGAAAAGTAGAAACACGTCAGGTACTAAAACTGAAGAATTGTCGTTGTAATAGGATGTCAAGAAATAAGGTGCAGAAGTGACATAAGTCACTTACTTCTATATGTTCTTCACACAGAAATCACTTTTCAAAAAGTCATTTATAAACTAACTTTTGACAGCACAGAGCAGTGCAGTATGCCTCGACTGCACACGCAAACAGACACAAAGAGTTCTTAAGATACTCTGCAGCACTACTCTGCATCTGCATGTTCTTTGGCTGAAACATAGTAAAACACCTTGTTTTGTCCTGAATATTATTTCAGTGAGAGCTATAGTCTCAAGGTACTTCTTCCTTAAAACAACAGTCTACAAAGTTTGCAATTTTTACAATGATAAACAGTGAGAATAGGCCTGTTTCTCATGAATTTCCTCCTAAATTTAACTTGTTGTATGAACAGACTGGGTTAGGATTCTCAGGTTGAAATACTGGCAAAGAAAAAAAAAATCAGTTCTGTGGCTATAAATGTGCCCTCTCTGATGCACCTATGACTGATAAATCATCATGAAGTCAACTCTAGGGTGCCCTTTCAGTGCTGAAAATGGGATAGTACCCTCTAGGGCAGTAGTTCTCAACCTTTTTGAGTAGTGACCCCCAATTTAATATGCATGTTGTCCGTGCACAGTTCAGATCACCCAAAAAAGAAACAAAATGACCAAAAAAAGGAAACAAAATGACCAAAAAAGACATAAAATGACCAGAAAAGACACTAAATGACCAAAAAAGACACAAAATGACCAAAAAAGACACAAAATGACCCAAAAAAGAAACAAAATTACCAAAAAGACACAAAATGACTAAAAAAAAGACAGAAAATGACCCAAAAAAGGTAACAAAATGACCAAAAAAGACACAAATTGACCATAAAATTATCAAAAAAAGACACAAAATGACCAAAAAAGACACAAATTGACCACAAAATGATCAAAAAAGACACAAAATGACCAGAAAAGACACTAAATGACCAAAAAAAAGACGCAAAATGACCCAAAAAAGAAACAAAATTACCAAAAAGACACAAAATGACTAAAAAAAAAGACAGAAAATGACCAAAAAAAGGTAACAAAATGACCAAAAAAGACACAAATTGAC
The DNA here is from genome assembly GCF_030273125.1 of Centropristis striata. Taxonomy (NCBI): domain Eukaryota; kingdom Metazoa; phylum Chordata; class Actinopteri; order Perciformes; family Serranidae; genus Centropristis; species Centropristis striata. The sequence continues at coordinate 44,339,631 of NC_081518.1, read as the reverse complement.
CACAAAATGATCAAAAAAGACACAAAATGACCAGAAAAGACACTAAATGACAAAAAAAAAGACGCAAAATGACCCAAAAAAGAAACAAAATTACTAAAAAGACACAAAATGACAAAAAAAAAGACAGAAAATGACCAAAAAAAGGTAACAAAATGACCAAAAAAGACACAAATTGACCACAAAATGATAGAAAAAAAACACAAAATGACTAAAAAAGACACAAATTGACCACAAAATGATCAAAAAAGACAGAAAATGACCAGAAAAGACACTAAATGACCAAAAAAGACACAAAATGACCAAAAAGACAAAAAATGACCACAAAATTATCAAAAAAAGGAAACAAAATGACCAAAAAAGAAACAAAATGACCAAAAAGACACAAAATGACTAAAAATAGAAACAAAATTACCAAAAAAAGGTAACAAAATTACCAAAAAAGACACAAATTGACCACAAAATTATCAAAAAAAGACACAAAATGACTAAAAAAGACACAAAATGATTAAAAAAAAGACACAAAAAAGACACAAAATGACAAAATTACACACAAAATGACCAAAAAAAGACATTAAGTGACCAAAAAGACTAAAACACATTAACACATGAACACTTTAACACAGTGGAGACAGAGCTGACTTCCAAAATGATTTGGCGACCCCCAGAAATCATCTCGCGACCCCAATTGGGGTCCCGACCCCAAGGTTGAGAATAGCTGCTCTAGGGGACCCCTCCAGTGGAGAAAATGAAATGTGATAAAGTGCTGTCTAGTGGAGAAAATGTGATTAAAAAGGGCCCTCTTAGGGACTCTTCCAGGAATAAAAAGACTTTTGTCTTCACTTTTATCCTAAGCCTCTGAGTGCCACTCTTTAATCTTAAGAGTGTCACTCTGAGGCTTAACTTTCAGCTCTGAGGACAAGTTTCCCATCTTAAACAGAAGTTGGGGGACAAGGACCTTGTTCAAACTTTCAAGTGGAGATTTTATACTATTTTATCTAAAATATGATTTATTCTTTGTTTTTGTTTTTGAGTCTCATAACATGGAATTCTGAATATGTTAAGAGGGAACGTACAGTAATGCTGTAAAACAACATTATTATGACTCTTTTTAATTAGAATAACATTTGCAACACCCATACAGAAGCTACAAGCTATTTATTCTAAAAAGTTACTGTAGGCTTTTTAATAATAAATCCTCTATTTTATAAGAAGGTGCTTTGATCTATCGTATATATATTTTAAGTTCTTGGTTTAGAAAATGTAGTTCAATTATTTAGTGGCACATCTGAGTAAAAACTCAATAGTTTCCAGATAGATATGAGGACAGTTGGTGATTGATTTCTCACAATATCAATAATCTCAGTAGCTAATACTTCTCAATTTTGGCCTGAACAGAACAGAACAGAAGCCTGTTGGATAGTAACACTAGGTTTTACAGAATGATCCTGCAGGTAGCCTTCCTGCCTGTTTGCCCCATTTCCTGATCTATTTTTACTTAAGTGAGGGCAAATGAATGCTGACATCTTTATCTTGATTTCCTAGAAAGCAAGATAAAGATTTGTTGAATTCATTTTCTATGGTAATGGCTTCAAGTGTCATTAAGAAGATAGAAGAAAAAAGGTAATTTGCATGTTGTTTAAGCAGACGATGAATTAATTTTACTTAAGGTAAAGACTACAAGTCAGAGTGCAAGTCTATGCTTTTAACCCTTTGATGCACAACATGGTCTAAAGTGACCCGACTGAGTTTTTAATTTTCTATATCTTTGCAATAAATTAATTTCATCATTCAGTATTCCAGGTTTTCCTCAATTAGTTTGTTTTTGATTATCATACATCCTAATTTTTTGTTTTTCATTTCTTACTTTTTGCATAAAAACCCTTTTTGTATCACTACGCTTCTAATGCACAACATGGGTCAAAAATGTCACTATGGGGTATTGTGTGTATAATTTTAAGGAAAAATTTAATCAATTTTGGAATAAGGCTGAAACATAAAAAAAATGTGGAAAAAGTGAAGTGCTGTGAAAACCTTCCAGATACACTGTATGTGTGACAAAATGATACATAAACATGTTAAATATATTAAATCTATGAGTGTGGAAAGTAACTATTTGAAACAAATTACTATTATTATAGTATTAGGTCATTTAATTTTAAATCAAATTTGGATGAATGAGTCATTTTTGACCCATATTGTGCATCAGGAGGGTTAAGATAATTTCAATATAAGCTGTTTGGAATTAATGCTGAAGGTTTTGGACATGGTTAGGCTGTTATACCACATAAATCTCCTCTTGTTTTTGTGTGGATTTTGGTTACAGTACCTTTGGTTTGGCAAACAGTGGGGGCGGTTATCATTTTTTTAAGAAAAGAGATGAGAGGGTATGTTCCTACCACTGTGAAACGCGATCTTCAGCCTGGTAAATGTCTCGGAAAAAGGACTTGACCTGGAAATGATGAAACCAACAGGAGCCAGCAGGACTTTGTTCTGATGCAGAACTGTGGTCCGACTCTTTACCATCTCCAGCAGATAATCAAGGATCATGTGAACTGTTAAGAGCCTTTCTGCTCTCCCATGTGCAGACTGTATTACCATATTCACAGTGGAAACAGCAACAACAATAATCCAAATAATAATACAACCCCAATTACAAAAAAAACTTAGCACAATGTGTAAACCAGGGGCGTCAAACTCAAATACACAATGCACAATAGTGCAATATAAAAGGAAATCAACATGTTAAAGGTTTGATTCAGACATTAAAGAAAAATGATCTCGCCTACATCTGGTAATGTTTGTGAAAAAGATTTCTCAGCTTTCATGGACAATTACTTTAGTAGAAAATCACATGTGAATGTGTGTCAGACATTATTTGGATTAACCAGGGCACTGTTTCTGGAAAAGAACTATTGAATAATTACATTTAATTATTATTATTATTATTATTATTATTATTATTATTATTATTATTATTATTATCATTTTAGCTTCTCGTGGTCTTTTCTAAGTAGCTCAGAAGAGTTTTTCTTTAAGTTTTTTTTTTGTCTGTGACATTTTTCAGCTTGTCAAGTGTTTACCTACACTTTAACTAAACTGTTCACCACTTTGGAAACATTTTTCTATTAAGTGCTTCGTTGGAAAAAAGGAGCTAAGTTATTTCAAGTATTTCAAATCTCTATTCTAGCAAAGGGCCTTGCTCATGAGTGGTATGTTTTCAGACAATATGGGCATGCTGGAGTAATGTCTTTTTAGTTTTTGTAGCACGCTGTATTGTGTTGCTTGTTCCGATTTATTTTAAATGGTGTAGAAAACCATGGACCTGCACTTATATAACGCTTTTCTAGTCACTTTGCGACCACTCAAAGCGCTTTACCACTACAGACTGCACTCATTCACCCTTTCACACACACATTCATACTGGTGGCAGAGGAGACCCTAAACCAGGGGTGTCAAACTCAAATACACAATGGGCCAAAATTTAAAACTTGAATAAAATCGCGGGCCAACATTGAACAAATAAACCTTTTAATATATACCAAACATGTTTTGCTTTAACATTAAATATGGAACCAGCAACGCTTATAAACATACAATATATAACTAAATAGTGCAGACATGCAAAATCTAATTTCAATTAAAAAACACATCAATGTCATTAATTTATTAAATAAAAATTAAATAAAAATCGTATGCCTCTTTTCTATTTGCATCCTTCTGATTTAAATATCAAAATAAAGTTTTTCAACAGGTTAATACATTTAAAAATAAAATAACAATAATAAATCTAGTATTAGCGGTACATGCGCCGTATAATACCGGCAGGTCAGCTTTTATAGTACAATAATTATATAATAATTTGGTATTACACCACAGCCAAGAGTTTGACACCCCTGGTGTAAGACATAAATTAAAAAAAAAGGCAAATTCTGAATTAAAAGTGTATATTTACAAAACTTTCAGATTGAACATTAGACATATTGTCATTGTATTGTATTCAATTAAATGTAGGTGAAACAGGATTTTTCGAACCATTGCACTCTGTTTTTATTTACAGCGTCGCAGCTTTTTTGTAATAATGATAAGAAAACACTTTTTATTTTTGCCACAGTGACGACTTTAACATTCCTTGTGGACTTCTTGTGGTCCAACTGATTCTTTGGCAGTGCAGTGGTGAAACCTTTCCACACTATCTATTTTAAAATGCCATCATACTTGTCAACATAACATCACAGGGAGGTCAGCACCCCAATCTCTGCTCCTCCTCAGGCCACCCGCTACACTGGTAACTAGGTGTAAATTGGAAAGTGGAACTCATGGACATTCTCACAGCTTAACTAGTGAAACACAGGCTACAAAGTCACAGTTCAATTAGGAGCCACGTGGAACTTATCTGTCATATTAGGGTGCAAACCACTTTATACTGCAAATGCATGGTGTGTACAGTATTTGACATGTTGTGTTGTCAACAATCTTCAACTTTTCAGTTCAACACTTAACCCTCTATGGTACGGTGTTGCCCTCAAGCAACATCCCCATTTTTGGCCTGTCAGATTTCTACAATGCATGTTTTTGAGTGATGCGATACTTTAAAAAAGAGGGAAAAGTATATGGAACCAATAGCAATGCTTTAATTTGTCACATGATCTCCAGGAGGCCATATTGAAACCCTATTTTGGAGACATTTCCAAAGGAAACAGCTTTGCAATTTTGTGCCACAAAAAATCCCTCAGAACATCATTTCCTGGCCCTTTTCCATCTGGAAAAAATATATTCCTACTTATAGGTGAGAAAACCTTTATTTTAGATAGTTTCATAAACTTAGCCTGTTCAAGACAGTCATTTCAATGGGTCGTTGGTTCAGGCAACATTCAGTAAAAAAATGTCCTTTTATAATGTTTTTAAATTTAAAATGCTATGTATTGTACCCTGTTGAAGCTACTGAATCTTCACATGTTAATGAAATAAATTATGTTAAAATATATTTGAAAAACTTTCTTTTTCACTTGTGCACCGTTATGGTTATTTGGTCTATTTCAAGACAAAAAAAACACTCCAAAAATTTTATTTATCTTTATTTTAATTTTATCTATGTAGGAAGTACAAGAACACACACACGCACACACACACGCACACAACATGACTTGCAGGATTAATTTTCAGAGGGACACAAGGCAAGAATCAGGACACCATAGATATCGTAGCTCTACAATTCTTACCATTATATAACTGTTATAAATTCCCTTTGTGACCAGCAAATGCACCCTATTAATCTGTTAATTTGATTATATTGATATTGTTGATTTAAACAGCTTAATAATTATATTTAGGCGCTTTTTAGTTCAGTCTGTTTGAGTCGGGCAGTTTACAGGGCAGCTATGTTTTACGTTCGGGGTCCTTAGAATCAGCATGTGTTGAACAATGTGTGTGTGTACTGACCTGCTGCTGAAAGAGTTTAAGATAAAGAAGTTAAACGTCAAAACGGTTTCCTTATTCCCTAACCGGAGTACAACAGTTTTCCCCTAAAGTTCTTTAATAATAACCTTATAATTATGTTACAAAAGGGATAATAAAAGGGTATAATAATAATAATTATAATGACATCCCTAGTCGACATGCTCCTAAATACTTGCAGATAAAAATCATCCGTACTCAGCATGGCTGTAACTTTTCAAAAAGAACATTTGGAAAGATGCTGGGCATCCATTGCAGACACTCTGTCATCTACAAGCCGATTCCAAAGAAGTTTGGACGGCATGCAAAACATAAATAAAAACAGAATGCTTAAAATTCATAATTCAGGCTGTATACTTATAAAAAAAACTGAAGTTTATCAGTTGGAACACAAGATATACTGACTTTGGACAGTTTTCAACTGAATATATTTCAAATTCCAGACTTGTACACCTCATCATGAGTCCAAGTTGCTTTGTGTCTCTGACAGACAGATGGAAACATGTCAACTCAAAGACCAGCAGGCAGAAGGTCTCTAGTCTATAATCTACTTACAGGGAGGCAATAGTGCGCTGATCTACCATGTTGTCGGTACACTGTGGAATTCACAGCGTGAAATACATAAATCACATTTAAACTATGAATTGGCCTGCTGCTGAATAGTTAGGTAAAATGCATTTTATGCTAAACTAGGCAGCCTACAGGGGCAGAGAGGAACGTATTAATTGACTGTTGTGGCATTCGACCAACTTAGAAAGAATGAATCATCATTACTATGCATGAAGGCATCTCTGTGCCAAAAAACTGCAAAACTGGGCAGTGAAGGCAGTCAACATTTTAAAGGTAGCTTATAAAACTTCCATGGATATAGGAAAGCATTCTGTCCTTTAAAAGAATGAGTCAGCATGTTGCAATTTAGCATATAGAAGACAATAAATTAAGTACCATTTTGAGGTACTTGTACTTTACTTGAGTATTTGCATTTTATGTTACTTTATACTTCTACTCTGCTACATTTTGAAGCAAATATTGGACTTTTTACTTACTATATTAAGCTGACAGCTTTAGTTACTTTTCAGGTGAAGATTTAACTTGAAAAACCTGAAACATAAAGTGATGAGAATTGTTTTTAATTAAACCTCATAACAGTATATTAAGTCGTTTAAATGAGCCCTACCTTGAGAAGATTCAAACACTGCTTACATAAATGTATCAATAATAATAATCCAATAATATATGTGTAATATATTAAACAATCTGAGTGGCTCCATTCTGCATGATAAGTACTTTTACTTTTGATACTTTAAGTACATTTTGATGCTGATACTTTCATACTTTTACTTCAGTAAGTTTCGAATGCCGGACTTTTACTTGTAGTGGAGTAATTCTACAGCGTGGTATTAGTACTTTTACTTAAGTAAAAGATCTGATTACTTCTTCCACCACTGACCAGAACAACTTTCAACATGTGCAATGCAACTGTGTCTCCAGTTAACACAATCACATTTTGACAGGCAGGAAAATCATGTGTATTTTACATAAAAAGCCATAGATTTTCTACCATTTTCAGCTTGTGAAAAAGATCCATTAGAAAATCTTGAAAATTGACACTAAGGTATTTATTTTATTTTATTTTATTGTACTGATATAATAAGACTGGCTTTTTTTCAGTTCCTATTAAATTGGCATTTTGGACATACATAGTTATTCAGCAGACTGTGATAATTTGTTACTGTGCTTACACAGGCAGATGGTGACACCTCTCCCAGTCATTTCCATAAAAAGCGTTTTGAGGTGTTGGGTTGGAGTTAACTTGAGATGTGTGATAAGAGACTGGTCGTATACTGTTCTCCAGTATAATACACCCCCACATCCAGCTGTAACACGGCACATCTTGTACTTTATGGTAATAACCAAAGATATTTATAATAAAATAGCAAATAGAGATAATATAAATGGCATTATCCCACAAGTGAGTATGTAAAGACAATAAAATGATAATATATTAAAATAATGTCATACATTGTGATAATATATAGTACAATGCAATCTGTGAGGAAAAATATGTAGTTACAGCTCTTTAAGAGAATGCTATTATTTACAGGAAGTTACCAGGAGAGACCATATTTGGAGTGGGGAGGCGAGAGGATGGGCGTATCTAAAAATAAAGTCTTAATGCTAAAGGAAAATGTACGTTATTGAACGGGGAAAAATGAACAGCGGACACCTTGGAGTGTCTTTTAGTACAACTGAGCGCTGAGCAAGTCATTTTTACGGAACCAAAATGTTGAAATAAACTTTCATGAACTGTAAACACACGGTGAAAGAGTCACAGTACTGAGACAAAAACAAAACAAAACAAGTTCATAACTGTTTACACGTACACAGTGTCATGGATACACATGTTTTAATTTTACTTCTCTCCTGATTAACCCTTTATCAGGCAAAGAACTATATTTGGTAACTTCAGGTGATATTTAGAGAAAAAAGTAGCAAATTTACTAGATTAAAGTGGCAAATTTACAAGAAAAAAAGTGTCAGATTATGAGAAAAAAGCACCTTTTTTTCTCGCAGATTCGCCACTTTAAATCTCATAAATCTGCACATTTTTTTCTCGTAGATTTGACACTTTAATCTCGTAAACTTTTCTCTCAAAATATTATTTTCGTATGTTTTTTTTTACACATTCTGGCCGTATGTAATATCCTCCAATATCCTCTAGGGTTGAAATTTGGAATATGCAAGTATTTTAAATGAGTGCCCTATTAAGGGTTAACAGCTCGTCGAGTTATCGACCTGTCACTCAAAAGGTAGACACGCCCCAAACCATATCCTGCTTTATTATATTTTTTTCTTCAAAATTGGACCATTATTTACACAGTTAACATCATATTGTCTTGAAGAAGACTGAGATTAAAACCATAATCTTCCCACAAGATTTTTTATGAGGTAATAAATCAATTGAGAGGTAGTCTCATTTTGTATAGAGATAGATAGGACCGGAGTGCTTTTTTTGACCCCTGTTGGAATTTTGAAAGATTGCAGGCTTAAGGCACTTCCACGTTTGCTTCACTGCTTCCACCTCATACACTGTATGTCTAAATACAGTTAGAAACTGTAATAAATGCAGTACTTGTAAGCAAAGTTGCTTAATTACTCTAAAGGTTGTACAGTGTACTGAGGAGTCAAGTCACAAGCAGAACACATTACAACGTGTTATCCTTTTAGAAAACGTAGCCGAAATCACTTGATTTTGACACCGTCAAGACTTTTCTGGCATTAAAAAAACAAAAATGACTATGCATGCTCAAAATAACTTTCAAACAGCATCCTAGGATCAGTCAGGGAGGCAGATCCATCCCAGGGCGTCACCATCACTGTACTTATGACACTGACATTACAGACAGTGAAACTCTGGGCTGTCATGAGGTTATGAGACAAAAAGCAAAGAGGAGAGAAAGACAAAAGGGGGAAATGCAAAGAGAAGAAAAGAACAGATGTCAAGATCAATTTTCATTGTGGAATAGATTTATTTTGGTTGCCCGAGTTTCCACATTTTGAGAAAAACTGATCAGTCACAGAGCCGTACGACAGGGAGAGCCTGTGATGTACAAAGAGCATTTATTGGATAAGGAGTCAATTATTCAACTGTCCAAATATCATTCTTCCGTCTCCGTTCACATGCTTCCCTGTCCGTTCTGTCTCTCGCTTGTCTGTAATGTCTCTCCTCTGGCTGAAATCTGCAGCTTCTCCAATTTGCTGGTCTTTCAACTAAAACTAAAAGGAGTGAAAGAAAGTCGACAGACTGAAATACAGCACCATGTAAAAGAATTTGGAAAGTGCTGACAATGTTCGGCATTATTGATCTATGTTCCCTTACACTCATCACTGATGAAGAATGAATTTTAAGTCCAGATCCGACATAAGGTGAGTTATCCTCTCTAAATCATTTGACAGCGCTAAATGTACCTGGAGGTGGCCACAGAGACGTTATTAGGATTTACTAAGCTGTAGTTAGGACCAGAATCACATGTTAATAACATAAACAACCTTATTTTTAGCAGGTATACCATGTTGGAATGCTGATACACACTGCAAAAAAAAGAAAAGTTGGGTGAACTCAAAATTTCAAGGCAACAAACTTTGATAAAATTTAAAGTTGGACAATTAAACTAAATATTTTACGTTTGTTTTGGAGTTTGTTTCAGATTTTTGTTAACTCGACTGTAAGTTGTACTAACTTATAATTTTACATTGTAATAACTTTTAATCCTTACTACTGCTAACTTCTGCAATGTGCTGAATTGGCACGATTGTAACGACGCTATGAAATGTCAGCTAATGTTGCGACCACAATTTTGAGTTAGCATTGATACGCTAATGGCTACTCTTGTAGCTGTAACAAGCAGCGCTGCTAGCATCAGTTAGCCGCTAGCATCAGTTAGCCGCTAGCTTTCGCTAATGACTGGAAACCTGTTTGTGTTTAAAGTTGAAGTTAATGTTGAAAAAGGTCTTCTTCAGCCCACATTTTTTTGTGCTCTAAATTTTTATTTGATTCTACATTAATTTTGTTTTGCAACAAGATCTCCAAACAAAACAACAGAATAGACCATTTGTCCATACCACCCATAACAACATATGAGTGTTTATCAAAATGAGCGTTTAGTGGAGCGTTCTAAAAATAGCACACATGTTATTATAGATACACGTACGGTTCACGGTTGTAAAAAAGGCTGCAGTTTCTGTGAATTTAGGCTACAAAACCACTGATAGGTTTAGGACAAAAAACCTTCTGGTAAGTTCCTGGAAAAAGACACTAAATGTATGTAAATGCTGGAAGTGACATGTTAGTAGCAAGTTATGAAAAAAAAAAAAGTATTTGTTTTCACATGCATCTGCCATTGTTTCAAGATCGATAGATTTCAAGATAAATCCTTTGTTTGGTAAAATAAAAATAAATACATTTAAAAAATATACCATACCATAATCATTTTAATATATTTCTCAATGAAATTAGAATAAAGATGCAAAGATGATCACTCACTTCAATATTGTGAATCATATAATTGCAATATCATTTTCCAAATAGTGCATCCCTAATATATAAATGCACATGCATAGAGGTGCTGCAGTTTATTGCAGACGCTAGGCTAATGCTAGCTGTGGTGCTAGTGCTCCTGCTTAACAAATAAGACCCACAAGTTCATATACAGAAAACATAAGTAACAAGGTGCAAAATCTTTCAGAAATATGTCTTTTAACCTGAACAATATCTCCCCCAGACACAAGATAGCTAATACATATATTTTTCAAACTCATCAACAGGTCTGCCACATCCAGCTTTTTATCTTTCATTCTTCTGTGGCACAACTGGATAAGATCGCAGGCTGGGCACAGAGTGCTTTGTTGTCTTTATGTAACTGTGAATGCTAATAGATACTATATATAAATGCTGGAAACATACAAATAGAGCTGGGGATCTAATTAAAAGTAGGCAGGCAATTGGTACATATGCAACCTTGCTGCTGCACACCGGTCTGTGTGTCATTTCACAAATGTGTTAGCTTCACCCTGAGCTGGTGGCATGCTATTGCCTTGGGTGCATATCCACCTTAATTGAACAGCTGCTCAGCATCTACATTCACACACACATACCTGCTTTCCTTGAGTCTGATAGCTCCTTTATTGTGACAAATATGGAGGCGATTTATTGGTCTCCCTGGACAGTAAAGAGAAGGTTACAAGCAGCACCGGAGCTTTAATTGCATTGTCAGGAGAAGGTAATGTCTAGCCATGGCAGCTCTGATGTGTGCTCAGAAACCCACATGGATGTACACATGCACACACCACCTACAGTTTGCATTCATACACTGTTTGTGTCTGAATAAATGTGCATAGGCATGCACACACACACACCTCGAGCCTTCAGGAAAATAAGATATTTTGTCAAGGGTCCTCTTTCTATGGATTCTCTGTTTTCCCAGCGGTTACACTTCACTGCAGCCAACATGGGACAGATTCAGACACACAGCTGTTTGCAAGGGCTTTAAACTGATAACACTGTCAGGGAATCAAGTAGATTACTCAAGTTATCTTGTCAACACATTATTTTGACATACTTTTTATCTATTTAACATTTAATCATATCAGCATAAGGTCTTTGTGTTTTGGTAAAATAATCAGCAACACGTTCAATTTAGAGTTCTGATTTAAAGTTTGTTGAATACTGATGCAAGCAAAAAACAAGACAAGTTTGAGTCTATGCTTTCTTTTTTGTGTATTTATTTTTATTGTTTTCATAACAGAAAAATATATACAAATTATGTATAAAAATTAGAGATAAATGGTGGAGCTACACAGAACAATACATGTTTTGGGTTTTTTTGACAGAGTTTTTGACATTAGACAAACAAAACAAGGGTATAACATAAATGGCACAGCAATAGAATAACACTAATTCAGTTTTTAGACATTAAATCAAGAAAAGGTTGCCATATTTTAAAAAAGATATCCTCTTTAGTAGATATGATGTACCTGATTTTCTCCAAGTGTAGTCTATGCTTTCTGCTAAATTATGATAATACCAACATAGTCAACATCATGCTTTTGATTAGCATTTATGCTAACAGGGACATTGAAAGTCGATAGATGAAAGGTTCAGGGTGAGCCAAGGTGATTAAAATTCAGTGGGACATAAATATGTTGCCCAAATTCCATGATGATTCATCCAATGTGTTTACAGAGACATTTCATTCAGAACGACAAATTACAATCTTAATTGTGCTCTCGAGGAAAATTCATGCCATTACCAAAGTCATCAGGATATATTGTCTGGGAATCATGAATGTCTGAGCCAAACTATCCAGAAGATGTTGAGATATCTAACATCCCATAAGCAGGTTGTATATCTCAGTGAAAACTTTGACCTGCTGGCATTACAAGAAAGGTCAGGGGATCGAAAGTCACCAGGGGCTAATCCCTAATGTAGCATGGAGATCTGTGCTAAATATCATGGCAATTGATCCCATAAATAAGTGACATGTCATTAAAAAAGAAAATGCAAATGATTAAAGGAAAAAGTGAAGAGAGGGATTGCTTAACATTGGTTATAGAAGCTGACCAACTCTTATGATTATGGTAAATTTTGTAAAAATTAGACCTAACCAAATGTGTCATTATTTTGTTCTGTACTGCTCCATTAAGCACATTCACTTTAATGTTCTATCACACTGGCTGTGACTACTAATGGACTTCTCTTAGTGGATCTCCACTCCACCCTTCTATAAACTACCTTATGAACGGAGAGTTTGAGACTGCCATGGTTAAATAGGGTCCAAGACACTTATCATTTGGAAAAAAATCTATCTATCTATATCTTTTTTTAATTTAGTGATGATATTTGTTTGGTTGCCATTCTCATGATTTCATACTGAATCATAAATGGCCACTTTTAAACACATTTTAACATAACTGACAGAGTCGTTTAATTAATGGGGTTCTTGAAGGATGAAAAGGACTTAATGAGGCTTCATCATCTCTTGAGATGGCATAATGTAGCACACGTTTTCATTCATGGTGTTCGACCATGTATTTCTACCCCCGTCTACTCTGAGGATATAAAAACACTGGAAATGAAAAGAAAGCTTAAAATCTGCAAACTTATCTGCAATCCTCCACTGCTTCATACGAGCACATTCACTGTGAGTGATTCAGAGCTGCCGGTTTGTCTTTGTGCCTTAAAAAAAGATCAGACTACTGAAACTAGGTCTCTAGTTTGTGGCTGTACAGTTCCATGAGGCTGTGATTAACACACAGGTCACATTGGCTCATTCTTTTACAGCGAGGTCAAGTTTGAAAAAAAAAAGATCTCACTACAATGAAAGGGGACTAACATCTTCACACATAGGCCTGTTACAATAATCAATATATTTTGGTATTGCGAAAGTATTAAGAAGATTTGGGAAAGCATACAGAGTTGGTTATGTAAAAATACTAACAGGAAAATGATATTCTCTCCAAGAAAATGTATTTTTCAGGGTGGGTCGGTACAACCAATTATTAGTATTGAGGGAACATTATAATTATTGAACACGTATTGAACATTATAAGACAGATTAATTCTGAAGTAACTTTGATTTTGATGAAATACTATGAAACTGATATTGATGAAATTCTGAAACTGCTATTTGTTTTATTTATTTATTTATTTATTTATTTATTTTGTTCTTATGTCCTTCCTGGTACCTAATATGATGACCCACAGAAATTAATAAAATAAAATTCTAAAAAAAAAACCAATAATCAATATATCGACTTATTGTTCGATAAACATAAATGGACACAATCGTTTTTCTGGACTCGATAAATTGTCGTTTACATGCGTGTTGGTTTACAGAAGTCATCAACATTCAACATGCAGCGTTGAAGCAGGTGAAGCAGAGAGGAAGGAAGAATTAGCATACTTAGCGACGTTTTTCCGACGGTCGTAGTTGGACAAATACAAAAAGTTGAGTGGCATAAATGGAATTAGTTCCAAAGCGAATAATGCCACAGCAGAAGTGTTGGAACATTTTGGATTCAAGTCAGATGAACGTGGAGAACCTGCTAACATCAACCAGCTGCTGTGTCACATTTGTATGAAGACAGTTGCAAAAAGAGTAGCAACACAACAAACCTCAAAGTCCATTTAAAACACGAGCATCCATTCAATTTCCTCAGCTGGGAAGAGAAAAAAGAGAAAACAGGGCGGGAGCAGCGAGACATGGAGAACCCTCAACTTCCCAACAACTTGCAATCAACGATATCTTGAAAAAAAAATGCAAATTGATTGATTGATTGATTGAGAAATTATTTTAACACAAAATAAAAGATGAACAATTAATAATAATAATAATAATAATAATAATAATAATAATACATTTTATTTGTAATGCACTTTACATTACAGGAAATCTCAAAGTGCTACAGGTTAAAAGCATAACATTCTAATTATAAAAAGGATAAAAAGAGGGGGAAAAAACAGCTAAAAACAGAAAACATACATACATAATCTAAAAACCATCTAGATGGGAGGAACCAAAGGTTTTGCTAAAAAGGAATGTTTTTAGTCCTTTTTTAAAAGTCTCTATGGACTGTGGTAAAAACAAACGAACAAGAAATTTGAGTGATTCCGTGGCTATTCCACGGATTTTGAGTTAAGCGAATCCGTGGCTATTCCACGGATTCCTGTGAGACCAGGTTCGCCCTATTATAAAACAAAGAGCCAACTAAATAACAGCTGCCGTAAATGTTTAACACAAGTTGTTCATGAGAATTAGCTGGAATATCATATTTGATTGATGTAACTTGGTTAAACGTGAACTTTATTGATAGGAGAGTAGGGTAAAAGAGGGTAAAAGTGCCTGGAGTGCAAGAGGAAAAAATGATCAACAGATCATCAGAGAATTGATGTATTCAGCAGAGACGGATAATTTCTCTACATATTTATAATTTATCCGTGTTGTAAGAAATCTTAAACAGACAAAAACACTTTGAGATAGCATATGGTTTGTTGCTCTTTTTACCTAGCTTTATTTTGCTTGAATTTGTGGGTGTTAGGAAGGCTTTAAAGTGCACAGCAAACTCTAACTGAATATGACATAATGAGTGCCAGAAAGAAGTGAAAAGTCTAATGCATAACTCTCTAATTGGTGTCTGCTTTGGCATGGGGGTGGAAGACCACCAGAAGGATAGAGCACAACTGGGGATAGAAGCAATAAATAGGAAGGAGCAGATGGTCTCCTCCAGAGGACAGACACCTAAATGCATGCAACAAACTGGACACCATAAAAGTTGAAAGTAGCTGCACATGTGTGAGTGTTAAAACTTACACTCAAGTAGGCCGTAAATAAAAGCAAATGATGATTTTTTATTCCAAATCTTAAAGATAATGACTAAAATATTATGCAAAAATCCTCAAAGAGCCACATCAGAGGCCGTTCACACATCCCGTGGCTCTAACACTTGCTATTTTTTCTTTTTTTTTTCAATTATACTTTAAAAAAACACACACATATTATTACTTTGGGGAACAGTAGAATTAGCAGCAGCTCTTTTGTATTTCCTCCTCATTTTCCCTCAGACATTTGAGGCCTCCTCGCCATAAGGGGATCCTTTCCACACTGCAAAAAGTCAGCTCTTAAAAACAAGAAAAAAAGTATAAAAATAAGGTCTATTTTGCTTAAAAATAGCAAAATTATCTGCCAATGGAACAAGAAAATTTGGCTTGCCAAGACTTTCCAAAACAAGTAAAAAATATCTAATATAATGAACCCACAAATACCTTAGAATTAGTGTATTCTAACTAAGTTAATTTTCTTGATTCTAATGAAATACATGTGACCTATTTTCTCAATATGTTGAAAAATATTCTTGAATTAATAATAAGTAAATGCTCGAGCCATCATCTTGACATAATGATATGCATAGGCATTATATTTCTTGAAACCAGCAAAGTCAGACTAAAAACTAGTGTACTTTTCTTGATATAGCTACAAAGATTTTTATCTGTATGTAGAATAGTTTTCATAAAATTCTTGAAATAAGGCAAAAGCGTGGAATCTTTATGTCAAACCAGTGAAACAGTCTAAAATAAAAACTGCTTACTGAGAAGAACTATCTTATCAGACAAAAATAAGCATATATCCCTTTGATCTAAGATATTTAATCTTACTTAGATTTCAGTTTTTGCAGTGCACTGTAGAATGGTGGATAGTTTTCCCTCTTCATGATAGATTTTGATGCTATCAATGACAATTATTTTACTGTATCTACATTGGGATTACACATGCTACACTTAGCAACCACCCACCTGCATCACAGCTTTCTGTTTGACATTACCTCCGGCAGTCTGCTTCCACTAGAGTGAATTGTGGATTTTCCCATTAATATAGTCAGTATAGACAGTATATGAGTCATTGGGCATTACACATAACCTGTGTGTTAATGGAATAGGTGTACTTTCTCTTCAGAAGATGGCGTTATGGATTGAATGAAAGCCTTCAATGACGTCTAGGAATCCTGCTGTGTAAAATAAATCTACTTTGCTGGTGTTGATTTTGTCTGCTGCATGTGGGGAAATGGCTCTGGTGTCCCTGTTGCTTTAACATTGTATTTAGTCCACAAATAGCGCGGGAGTGATTGACCATAATTGGCTGTTATGCAAATTAAAAAAGGTGCAAATTACAAGCGGTTTCTGGTCTTTTTTTTGTTTTTTGTTTTTCACAATTTTAAATAGGGATTTAGAAAACACTATAATACTGATGAGAGTACAGAGAGCTACAGTTGGGCTGTTAAACTGATTGCCAAACCTTCAATAGGGCATGTGTGGGCAATAAGGTGAAGGACAAGCTCCGGCGAAACCACATTGACCCCTTGCAGCCCATTTATGTTTGTACATTCAGAACTTATTGTCTCTTTAGGTTTTAAAGAAGTTACACAACCTGCAAGGACAGATTAACTGGATAAAAAGGAACAAAAGGGCAGGGTTGCAGGGATACAAATGAAACTCATTTTCTGAATACTTACTAACCAGGCTGTGATTTTAAATGGTTTGTAGTGTAACAGAGTGTTTAGAGAGCTGGACAGAAGGTGTCAACACCTGATGTGATCGTGGGGTCTCTCCTGTTGAAGGAGACCAGACGGACTATGGTGTGAGCACATGTTCATCTACATTCAGACCAAGGCTGGCAGACGTCAGTGCTATTCCCCAGGTAATCCAGCTGTTAATAATGTTTTTGGTTTCCCAGTTTAGCAATCTGTATCTTTCTGGGCTTGCAATCCAGATTAGGTCCAGGTGTGCAATTTAGGCTGAATGAACAAAATACACAAAGGTACACACATTCTCGAATATGCTCACAAAAACAGCTGATGTCACTGACTCAGTCTCACACTGGGCACAAAATATTTTTACACTGTAACCTCCTAAACATTATTTTTTAACAAGGCAGCCTGGGAGTGTTCCACCACCTCTCCACACCAAATGTTTGGAGTTCAGAGTATTAAATCAGATATCAGAAGTAGAAAATGTGGTCAGCACTTACAAAGCGGGTTCAGAAGGTTCACATACTTTTATCTCACTCATTATCAAAGGGCATTAAAGCAAAGCAAACATTTGCCAGAAGACCAAGAATATTCTTTCATGCCTTAATCTGTCAGTTCTTGCATTCTGTACTTATGCGATTGAAAAGCCCTCCATCTCACAGCCGTGGGACTAAATAATTCAAGAATCTAGTCCAAGTAATACAAAGTACAAACAGTTTGAAATGAACACAGTGAGGGTCTAGGACACACCAGACAAGGTCATCATGTGTGCAGAACTGAATGTATTGTCAGTGAAAGACTAACAATTGCAAAACAGGTTTTTCAAGCTTTTGTTACCTTTCTAACCACCATATAAAAAAGTTAACAAATAACAAATGATGGCATTGCGAACATACACCAAGACATAGACTAGAGATGACATTATATAAGCTGACATAATAGTAAGTCATGTTTCCACCCAGTTCCATTCATCCATTCATTATCATTAACCGCTTTTCAACACATGGGCCGCGGGGTCAGTCATGGAAGAGGGCCAATGGTCAGTTACCATCATAATCTATGGAGGCAATCAATGCTTTTTTTACTTACAATAAAACTAACTTACTTCTCCTTAACCGCTTATCGGAACTAGGGTCACGGGGGGGCTAGAACCGATCCCAGCTGAAAGAGGCGGGGTAAACCCTGAACAGGTCATAAGACTATCGCAGGGACAGAAAATCACGCTCTCATTTACACCTACAGGCAATTTAGAGTCACCAATTAAACCTCAGTGCATGTATTAGGATGGTGGAAAGAAGTCGGAGTACCTGAAGAGAACCCACGCTGACACGGGAGAACATGCAAACTCCACAAAGAAGAGCTGCAGGCGGGGAGGCGAACCGGCGACCCTCTTGCTGTGAGGTCAAGATTGCTAATCTCTACACCAGCGGTTCCCAAACGTTTTCAGCCGTGCACCCCCTTCTATGTCCCAACCGTGTTGACCCCCCCCAATCCCCCACACCTTCAAAAAAAACAAAATGCATTAAGCTTTTTTATCGCCATATTAAAGGCGGCATTAACCTGATTAACCTGAAACACAGTTTCAATATAATGCAACAAAGTTATGAACAAACTTCCACTTTTCAGAGCAAAGAGGATGATGAAGGCTCAGGATCAGAGGCAGAAAGCACATAAGTTGGAAAATGTTATAATATTTTGAGCCGCGTTGAACAAAAATTGCAGCAAGTTTAAATGAGCGTGGAGCTAAACAACCCGTCATCATAACAGGCTGGAAACATGAAGAAGAGTTCTTCTACGCTTCATTTTAAGATGAAGTGCATTATGAATAGCCTGCATTTATTTCTTAATTAATATTACAGTTTTTGATTTTACATTTTACAAAGGAAATGTTTATTTACACTTCTTTATTGTGTGGGGGAAAAAATGTAATTGTGTAATTATCAGACCGCCATTACATTTTTCATCTCGCGCACCCCCAGGGGTCCACGCACCACACTTTGGGAATCCCTGCACTACACTACCGTGTAGTCCTGGTTTCATTCAATTTTCATTCAACAGAATTAAGTTTTGGCCTTGTAACCCTAGGTTTTCAAGCACAGGTAGGGCCCCAGGAAAAGCTGAAAAGTTCATACTACTCCAAACATTCACAGTATCCCAATGGCCCGTTCAATTGTCAGGCAGGTGGACGTGAGGATCTATTAAGACCATAAATATTACGACTGGTTCCCTCTAAAAAAATGACAATATAGGTCATTTGTACAGGCCGAAAAATACGACTCATATTTACATTTTAGACCGTCCCCCACCGCCATCTTGCTGACGCAGTAGTAGTGATTGACGGCGATGTGCAGTTTAAGGGGAGGTGGATGGTCGAACAAATGGAGAGCGGGGTCGTGTCCCATGTGGAAAAAAAAGTAAATTACTTTTCTGGTAAATTCCACGGCACCCTCGTCACTACTTCACTGCCATTTTGAGGAGCTGTGACCCATCTACAGAAAAGATGAGAGGACTATAAACTATAAAGACTATCTTTGTCCACATTTTCTCATTTAAGTTGCCATGTTGCTCTGGTATTGTGCATTCGGAAAATGGCACAATGACAAACGTGTTTTGTTTGTCTATTTTTTTCTCAACCATGCGTCCTCCAGGGACTATAATAGTCAGAAAATGCTTTATGTCAAGTCATTTTCAATTCTGTATGTCCAAACATCCACTACTGTGCTGAATCCCTGATTGATTCTTGGGGTCTGCATGCTATTATTGTCCTCTTATCCCTGTCTCTCTACAAGGTGTTTTAACCTGTTGACACATGAGATTAAAACATATCCTCCATAATCCAATTTCCTTGCTAATACCACAGCTTGTCTAATTCTGTATGAAACAGCTAAAACATGTTTTGTGTCAGTGGTGTGTAAAATTACCTTCGGGCGGTTTCATGCAACCCATTGACATTCAAACAAGAAAAAAAAAAAGATGTGTTCTACCAATTGTGACAGACAAGAAGCTGCTATTTGACTGAAGGCAGCGTCATGCCTTCTGATATGCTTAACGTGTTTGTTTCTCACATTTGAACAGCAGCAGAATTTGTTGGGTTAAAAAGAAAATAGCCTGTTGCACTTTTTTGCTGAAATTTGTCCTTGTCAATGACAAAGCTCACAACAATTACAGGTATTATCTCTCTTAGAAGAGACTATTTCTATAATGTGTACCATGTTTCAGGATGGAAATAAATAAAGTTCCTAGAGAGGAATGATAATTCACACAGCCAGCAAGGATCCATGTCTGGTTTCAGCTTGCTGATCCTGCACATGGCAAAGTATTGACCCTTCCATATGGCACAATTACATGCACGGTTTCCTAAAGGCCAAAAACAGCAGATTGTGACAATAAGGTTGCAGACTGACATTAAAATACTTGATCACTTTTCTTTCTATGTCACTTCATATCACCTCAGGAAGCATGTGTAGTAACTGTAGCAGTAGCTAGCATCCGCTTCAGGTTCAATTTGTTCCTTTGTTTATTAACTTCCAAATGCTTAAGTTATTCACATGTCACTGCATAGAACAACAGCTGTCTCAACATCATTCTGTTCACTACATTTAAGTCTGTAAATGTAGTGTAGGATCTTCAAGATCTCATGGAAATATATTAATGAGAAATGGTTTAAAAAAGTGGTAATGTCTTAACCTCCTGTGACCCTGCGTCCTCATATGTGGACATTTCATTTTAGGTTTTCTGGACCTTATACTTCATTCTGCTGAAGTATAACTATGCACTCTAGAATAAGAACAATATATCAATCAGTGTAAAAATCAGATGGCAGCATCTTGGTAAAGTCAATTAACAGCTTTTAGCCAGACAAAAGTGGACCAGGTACCAAAGCTGATCAGATTTTATGGCTAAAACTTGTGTGTTTGTGCTAAATAATGTTTGTAGTTTGATGTTCTGTGCAAGTTTGACTATTTTTAGCATTAGCAACAAGTTCCGACTCTGCTAATCAGGAAGTATTCATCTGAAAACGAATAGACTTTTACTATCATTCTTCAGATGAGAGGGTGTAAATGTAAGGAAATAAAAAGTTTTATTCACTGGTGAATTAATTGCGTTATTACGGAAGCCCTGAACCGCAAGTGAAGAAATTTTTTTTTGAGATGTTATCTTGTTATTTCGAGATCATATCTCGTTATTCAAGATAATAAAACCTTTTTTTTTTTTTTTTTTTTTACATAGGTGTGTTATCTCGAAATAACGAGATATTATTATCGTAATTACGAGATATTATCTCGAAATAATGAGATAATATCTGAAGAAAAAAAAAATTTTGGAAGATTTTTTTTTTTTACATATGTGTATTATCTCCAAATAATGAGATATTATCTTGAAATAACGAGATATGATCTCGAAATAACAAGATAACATCTCAAAAAATTTTTCTTCACTTGCGGTTCAGGGCTTCCGTACATGTTATACAGTAAAATTAACCCTTTTTTTTTTTTTTTTTAAACTAATTCCTGTTCAAAGACAATGCTTAGTTTTTGTATTTATCAGGTCCTACAAATCCAAAATATCTAGGAGAAACTAACAATACAAAGCTTGGCTCTCAGGAGGTTAATTCACCCAGAACAAAACTATAAAAGTTATTTGGCTTAACAAATGCTTGCAAAGTAGCCTCTGTCATGCTACAGTTGGATGTTACATGTTATACTCCTGTATTTGTGCAACTGAGTTAATTACAACCTGTAATATTTCACTTCAACACTGTGGGTTTAGGATCTTTGTGTCTGTGTCTGTAAAGAAGCAAATATTCTCCAAGTACTGCGGTGATAAAGAGATGTTCCTGTGAAGGGCAGTCATCTCTAATAATGATCTCACCACTTATCAAGTGAGAAGGCAACTAATCAGTAAACACACCTGGTGCAATGTTTGGCTGGAATGATAACCTGGACTGTGTCCAAAATCACTTTTCCCTATACTCTACACAATAAACACTCAATGATGGACTCAATAGAAGTAAATTAAGATGCTGTGCATGCTTTGGACAATCCCCTTTATCTTGTTCCATTGTGTGGCTTTTTAAGGAATTAAAGGTAATACATCCCACATAAAGAAGTTTGATGTTTGGAATAAATTGGTAAAGTAGAAGCAGATAAGTGATTTTGGACCAAAAAGTCCTCCGAACCATACAGATTGTTTGTTTCTACGGTTGCAAAGGGGTGGAAAATGTCTGTTATATTCCAAATCAGAAACTTTCCGTGGGAATTATGGAAATATATGGGAATTAACTGGAAATTGGGGGTAATTTAGACAAACTATCATATCCAAACATAAATATATTTTATTTTGTTTCGTCATAAGCATACATCCATGCAAAATAATACAATTCAAATGTAAATGTTGAACTGAACATGTGAGGGAGGAATGGACAGTGCATAAAGGGGCGTGGCCTCAGTAACCCTGCAGCAAGCAGTTTGCTATGTGCATGTGATTAAGTAACTAATAGCAGAGATATTCAAATGTACTTGCATGAAAACTGGTTGTTTTAGTAAAGATTATGCTCAAATATATTTGCCCCCAACTATATTTAAGTTCCCTTTTAAGGGCCAACCTTCAATGTTGTAAAATCACATTTTTTTCCCATTAATTCCCATGGAAAGTTTCCAATTTTGCCACCCTATTTGTTCCTACACACAGATATTAGCACAATGTCCTCATAGCGAAATGTTTTTAACATGTCATCGATGGTGTGTAAGTGTTGCAGTTTTGATAAGTTTTGGCAAGGAAACTAATTGCTTATGGTTTAGGGCAGAGGTGTCAAACTCTGGCCCGCGGTCCAAATTTGGCCCGCAGTATAATTTTATTTGGCCCGCAAGGAAATACCAAATGACAACCAGAGCTGGCCCGCCGGTATTATACAGCGCAAATAATACTACAAATCCCAGAATGCTCTGCTGGTGTTTTGGCTTGAACACAGTAGATCAGTGTGTAGCAAACTGAGCAACAATTAAAGTTGTCTTTATGCACTTTTTCTTGCTAGTCCAAGGCTTGAATGGTTGCACATTCATTGAAGGATATTATTATTAGTCATTTGGTTTATTATTGTTATTTTATTCTCACATTTATTTTTAGCCTGTGGAAAAAGATTACTGTTAAATTTAAATTTAAAGAAGGCTGCATATAAAATAAAGGGACATAGGATTTTTATTTGAATTTTATTTAAGAAATTAATGCCATTGATGTGTTTGTTTGTTTTATTTGATATTCGATTTTGCATGTTTGCAATATTAAGTTATATCAAGCTTTGCTTGTTCCATTTCGTTTGAACTTGTTTAGGTCAATTTTTTCAATAAATATCAATGTTGGCCCGTGACTTTGTCCAAGTTTTAAATTTTGGCCCACTGTGTATTTGAGTTTGACACCCCTGGTTTAGGGTAAAGGTACATTTTAAAACATTGCAAAACATAGTTAAAAAGGTAGAAATAATGGATATAAGTGGCAGAAGTGAAGTAATAACAGAGCTGACAGATGGAGGTGAGGTAGTTACACTGGTGACATAAAGTGTGATGCAAAGAATTTAACATTGACTTTTGGCTCTGATTGGGACAAGAACGCTGCTCTGGATGAAGCGCCAGTCTTTGATTGAAAAGTCAAGAGACAAGAACAATTATAAAATTTAGGCCCCGTTTACACGAGGACGCTCGCGGGTAAAAACGACAAAATATTTTATCGGAAGTGCCTTTCGCTTAGACGGTGACGGCGTTTTTGGGGCTTAAAGATGCAAAAATCTGAAACCACCCTCCAAAGTGTAAAAGTGTAATCCTCTCCTCCGTAGCGTGTCGTCTACACTGACAAGACACAAAACTCTGATCTGATCTGCTCACGTCACGTATGTGTTTACGTCACATACATGCTCCAGGACAGGAAATAAAGAAACGTGGGATTATTTCCATGGTGGGACCTTCAAGCTACTCTGGCAGCTCTAATAAACTTACAGGAGTCTTTCCACCAAATGTCCAGGATATGTACAGATAGTATTAGTGAACAGAGAAGGATCTGGAATTACCTCCATCACATTCTGGATGCAGCGATTGGTGGGAGGAGCCAGACGGCTGTGAACGAGACCTGGGAGATCTAGTGATGGAGGAGAACTTTGTGGAAGGAGTAGCTGATGAAAATGTGTGGCGTGAAAACTTCTGCATGCCCAAAGATGCTCTTATGGCTTTAAGTGATGCCGCCTGGCTGCATACAATCACATTTCACACACTTTTGCGTCACCGTATGCAGCAGATTTCCTCCCGAAAACGCTCGTCTAAACGAGGAATAAAAAGTGAAGACGAGACGCCACTTTTACGTCTTCTGTTCAGACCGTCCTCGTGTAAATGTAGCCATATACCATTGATAACTGTACCAAATTTCATGACAAAAGATATTTCAATCTGGACCAAAGTGGTGGACTGACTGACATCGTCACCCACAGAACCTCTCAAATGACATAAAAAATGTAATTTAGCACATCCACCATCCTGACCTCCATACCCAGCCCCCTCCTCATCCTGAACACTGAAGGTTGTAAATGTTAAGAATGATCAATGCTCAGGACTGAGGATTGAAGTGTTACTCTAGCAAACCTTAATAATAAAAATATGTGATGTTTCTACATAAAAGAAAATCAGACAATTCTTGTTCACAGTGTTGGACTTCTGTCAACTACTTTTTTCTAAAAAAAGAGAAGTCATAATAGGGCTGACTAAAGTTAGCTTGAGGGCAGCTCACAACATATTAATCACTGTTTGAGTCCTTGATCTCATTAAGCGATCCTGACAAAATGTCCTTGCCACTAGAACCTGTGAAAAAATATTCCATATTATTCCTTATACGGAGAATAATATGGAACGAAGACATGTTTTCATTTTCAAAGGCTCTGCTTCCTGTCCCTTCTGTTGCCACCTACTTAAGCATGCATGGTCAAGCAGCAGCAGAGTCTGCTCGTTTGTCTCATTAGTGGAGAAGACAGAAAGAAGTATGACTCTCCTGAAATACCTGCCCTTGCCCACAACTCAGGGCAGGCAGAATGAAAGACGACCATATTGAAATCCTGCTTCTGATTGATTTTCTGTATCAAACCTGGATGGAAGGAATAGAGGAGGAGCTCTGACAGGTTCTTCTGTTTGTTTACATTATTGTCATAGTGGTCTTTATGTGGTGGCTTTTTCACATTTCTGCTTGATTATTTCCTGTTCTGGCTGAAGGAAGTTGTAAATAAACACTTACATTGAGCTTTAAAGCTCAGTTTTATTGAGCATTAACAGCTGTGAAAACAGTTACAGATTCCACTTTTATTTATTGTATCCAAATATAATTTTTAAGACTGTATATTCCACTCTAAAGGTAAATATAAATGGTATCATATGAAACAAGAAGATCAAAGGAATCTAAAGAGCCCAGGCATGTTAGGATACCATGTCGGGAAGTTGTTGAAAAAACGCAATTTTCAAGTCTCCTCTTTACATACATGTCATGCCATACTTTATGCTGATAACATGCAGGTTAAGGCAAAACCACATAGTTTTTCTCATGTAGCACAGATGTTCAATTTCTGCCTACTGCATGTGAATATTTGTGCATACTGAGGTCCCTAAACAGGATTTGAATGACATAAGCTTGGCATCAGTGGAAAGCTGAGACTCTTGTGGATTCAATGAGTCCAGTTTTTTTTATGGATGATAGTAGTCAGTTCATTGTGGTGAGGGCATTTCTTGAGTCTGGACCTCAGTGTATAAAATGAGCTGCTGTGACCTCTAGGATAATCAGCCTCATGAACTTTTACAACCATAAACTAGAGACCCATAGCATTCAGAGGATGAGCAGCTGTCTTAGGTATATTAAATAATAAGAGGGTTTCTCAGCAGTTTGAAGAACAAAAGTGCTCGTCATACAATCACTGAAAATACAGAAATCTCCAAAATGACCAAAGTTTTTGAACCCAAATCTCAGCATGGATTCTTCTATGTTGTTCCAAAGGTCTTGGCATATTAATGTAAAATCCTTGTGTTTTTTCTGACCATTTTTATCCATTCGCGATATGAATAAAATAGCATTATTGAGCACCAAATAATAGGCTTCAATAAATTAATAAATAATTCATTAAGTCATTTTAATTGGATGTTCTTGACCAGAACAACTTGACACATGGTGCTGATCTGCATCTCAAATTAACTAATCCAATGAAATACCTCAAATTCAACTTTATGCATAGGTACAAAATGTTAGTTCCTAGAAGTATCCTAAATTTATCTTGTTTCTTCCAACACATATCAATGTAGAATCAAAATTATTTTTGAGGCTGTAAATTATAGGTAAATAGTTATAGTAGTTATAGTATGTATGTGCTTTCAGGAATACCTAAGAAGATGTGCAAAACTCTCTACCTACTGCACTGCATCTATCTATCACACTGGCGCTGATGGGAAAATAAACTGTAAAAAATGTTTGTAGAAATTACAGTAAAACACTGTCAAATTGCATCAGGAATGGGGCGTAAAATTAAAAATTGTGTATCACCGTAGTAGGCACTTTTAATTACCGTAAATCAAGGAATAGTACAATTTTTACTTTTACTGTCATGAACTGTAGGAAACGCACAGTTTTGCTGTAAAAATGTAACATTTTCATGTAAAGTTAATGGAGATTTGCCATGATGTGTAAATTTACAGTAGAAAACCCCCTCACTGTATTTTTTACGGTGAAGTTCTGGCAACCACAGCTGCCGGTAATTTACCGTAAATTGAACAGATTATTTTTTTTACAGTGTATAGATAAAGCTTCAAAACACTCTATCTGACGAATATATGAAGTGTGAAATGTCTTGAAACATCATCATTAGATTACTGTTTGACGAACAATCAAGAAAATTATCTAATTCACTTTATAAAAGTAGCAACTGGCCTTTGACCATGAATTCCAATCATCATTTTCAAACTGTGACCATGTACTTTTAGTGGCATTTTTTTTTTTTCATGCAATGGCTGTTCCTTACCAAACTGTATTCATCATGAATTTCAAATAGCTTAACAAATTTGTAACAATTCAAAGGAACAAGTCTGGACCTACCAGGTGCCCTAAAATGTTAATCTGTAAACTTTGAAGTCACGGTTGGAAGTAAATCTGTGTGCACAGATGTAATAAATAGGATGCAGGATTTTCTTTGAAGGCACTCCAGATGTCTTTTTATATCAATCTTACATTGGTTTAGAGGTAGCCTTCTTTCATGTCAAAAGCTCATAGCAAAAAGGCCATGGCTTCAACATTCATTATAGATAGCTCTTGAGAACATTCTCATGAATAAAATAGCAGCTTATACTTGAGGAGAAACTTTTAACTTGTGGTCGACTTACAATGTTTTCCTGTACCTGTGGTCCAGTACCCCAATAATTATATGTATGAGTTAAACAATGTAAGAAATAGGTTGCTTTGGAGGTATCTTTTTATTAATACATTTGTTTTTTTACTGGCTAGTGACACGTTCAATGATGTGGTGCTGTTAAAATGAATTAGGGATACATTATTGTGGTCAATACAGCAGTATTATAGCTTTGAAATCATTTTCACAAACACTTAGAACTCTACATAAGCTGTTTTGAAAAGCAACGGATGACAACATTCTGCATGTGTGCACACATTTTAAAAAGTGTCCATTTATAGCTCAACAGATGGCTGATGTAAACACAGGCCACTACGATGCTACTTCCCTGGAGCTGCATCTAGGTGATGAATGGCCACAGCAGTCACTGTCTGCTCGACCTACTTTGTCCTCAATTGACATAATTCCAGTTTAGGTTATAAGCAACATCTATCATTGACTGCAAACTACAGTGCAGTACTTTATCCCCTGGTGCCACAGTGGTTGAATTAGTTCCCTTATTGATTTGTTCTTGATTTAGATTCCTTATTCATCTTCGTACATGCAGAGAGGTCATGCAACATGAGACAGACTCTAACACAGGCTGGATGCCACCACGACTAGCTGGCAGTAGCACACACTCACATGTTGCTGCAGCAATAAACTAAAGTCTGACAGCAAGCAAACAGGCTGTAAACATTACTTAGCACAATGAATATCCCCACTGACAACATAAACATACATTCAGTTAATCGTGCAGATCTATAGCTCTTGGTGCATCATCTGTGACAAGATTCGCTTTTAGCAACGGATCTCAGGATGCTCTATTTCTGTTGGACTTATCTGGGTCTAGTCACAGTTGAGGCAGCAGGGATGCAGCAGGGACCTTTCTATGGCACCCATGTTAGTCCATAGGATGGATGACATGCCCCATGGGTGGGGTCTCACCTACTGCACACTACCTCCTCCTATAGAGCTACAAAGTTGTTGGTTGTGGAAGTATTTTTCCCCACGCTGATTTGCAGTTTTTGAGTTTTATTTAAAATATATTTTAAATGTTTCTTAACCTCCTGAGACCCTGCGTCCTCATATGTGGACATTTCATTTTAGGTTTTCTGGACCTTATATTTCATTCTGCTGAACTATAACTATGCACTCTAGAATAAGAACAATACATCAATCAGTGTAAAAATCAGATGGCAGCATCTTGGTAAAGTCAATGAACAGCTTTTAGCCAGACAAAAGTGGACCAGGTACCAAAGCTGATCAGATCTTATGGCTAAAACTTGTGTATTTGTGCTTAATAATGTTTGTAGTTTGATATTCTGTGCAAGTTTGACTATTTTTAGCATTAGCAACAAGTTCCAACTCTGCTAATCAGGAAGTATTCATTTGAAAACGAATAGACTTTTACTATCATTCTTCAAATGAGAGGGTGTAAATGTAAAGAAATAAAAAGTTTTATTCACTGGTGAATTAATTGCATTATACAGTAAAATGAACCGTTCATTTTTTTCCAAAAACTAATTCCTGTTCAAAGACAATGCTTAGTTTTTGTATTTATCAGGTCCGACAAATCCAAAATATCTAGGAGAAACTAACAATACATACCAAACAAAAGCTTGACTCTCAGGAGGTTAAGATAAAAAATACATTAGTCTCTGAAATAGGTTGAATGGAGATTTAACTTATGTACACCAGGTTTAGAGAAGTAAAATCAGTCAGAGCAGTAGCAAAATAAATACTTCATTAGTTACGATCAAAACTCCCAACCACAGTTACTGAAATGATCGAAGATGACCTGAAGCCTCATCATTTAAACAGTACCATTAGAGGCGCGTGTACAGAAACATTTAAACTTTGTGATTGGATGTTTCTGAGCAAAATTCACCTTAGAAGTAGCGCTGGGCAAGAGTAAAAGTTTTCAAACCGGTTTGATATTAAGTCAAACACCAGACCGGACCAGCATACCAAATGTTACCAATAGGTTTCGCAGTTAACTTTCAATCAAAGCGTATCGACTACAGTCCGATTGGTTCGCCAACCGACAATAAACAAAATAAAAGGACTGAAGAAGAAGAAGAGTAAGGCTCGCTTTTCTCCAAAATATTTCCACATTGGTGCAGTTATAGTTTTTAGGCCTTAAGACCAATTTTGCCATGTCTTTTCTTGTCACCTCAAGATTCTAGTGAAAAACCAATGTGCTCTTCACACCTCTACTGATTTCATGACACCGGCTTTGGCTCAGCAGCAAATTGCACATGGACTGTCAGACCCGAGTGGCTCGGTTACTCCGTCTAGTCTGCAAGTGTCCCCATCCTCTAACATCACTTTATTATTCTCTCTGTGTGTTGACTGAGACCATGTGGGATAGAGCAGAGGGGAAATAATCCAACATGGATAGCGTTGTTCTCCCAGACGGATAAAAGCATAACAACAAAAACTGTTAATATGTGTCCCCAGATATGTTTTGACCAGCGGTGTCAAGTACCAGTTCAGCTGCTCGGTATAAAATCAAACCTGTTAAAGCTCGTCCCCCAGACCAGATCAGCAGCAACAAAAACACACTAATTAAACCAAATCTACTTGGAATTCATGCTTACCTTCCCACTTCACATTATTATGTTGACATTCTCTCACACAGTGAAAAAAGAAAAATGAAGCTCATTCAAGTCATGGAAGTGGTCCAATGGTCAGTTACAATCTATGGAGGCAATGAATGCTTATTTTACTTACAGAACCATTCATTCATTTTCCTTAAATGCTGTGTTCCAATCCCCATACTTCCATGAGGACACTTAAACGCAGCACACTATCCGCACTTACTAAGTACACAGATTTCAGCAGGTGAGTGTTGTTCCAAATCTAATACTCCGTGGTGCACTTACCGGAAATGACGCTCGCGACAGCCGCCGCAGCTCGTCACCCGCAAAAAACTTCCCGCTTTGAACGGCGAAAAAATGACTTTGTGTTGTTTAATCTTTACTTCTAATCTTTACTTCTACAATCCGGCAAAATGGCTCCATTAACGCAGCAAATGTGGAGAATGCGCCGGCGTCATCAGCAACGTTATCTACACTGAAAAAAGGAAATAGTTGAACCAACTTAATTGAATTATTTCATTTGGTAACACCTAAATAAATTAAGTTCTTTCAAATTAATTTAATAAGTTAGATTAACACAATTGATTTACTCTTCCTGTAAGTCGCTTTAGATAAAAGCGTTTGCTAAATGACTAAATGTAAATGTAAATTAATTTTAAAGAACTTAATTCATTTAGGTGTTACCAAATGAAACAATTCAATTAAGTTGGTTCTTTTTTCAGTGTACTCCTCCTGATGTTGACAGACAATGCTCCGCTGTTGTTTCGGCCGCCATTACAAGCATTTTTTTTCGAGCTGAGCGGCTCTGCCTGGCTCCGCCTCTTCCGCTACGTAGACAAGATGGCGGCTGTCAAGTGCGTATAGTGTACATCGTTCCACACTCAGCGGTTTGACCGTTATGAGGGCAACATCCGGGTCCTTTAGGTTCACTTCTTTTCGCCGCGATCAGAATCGGAACACCCTGCATACTCAAACTAAGTATAGTAAGTACGGGAAGTATGGGGATTGGAACACAGCAATAGAGACAGACAACCATTCAGCCTCTCTAGCTTCTCAATGACTTTACAGTGTTGGAGCAGCCACACAGAAAAATGGTGGTTACTCTTTGTTTATTTCACACCAAGTTCCCTTTTCATCTTTTCATTATATTTACACATAAATTACTGGAAACATTTTGAGTTTATATAACATGCACACATTTAGTTAACTTTCATTATTAACATTTCTGTATTTTCCTTAAGTTATTTTGTCATTGCATTAATTCGGTTTTCTTTGAGTTACCAGTTATTACCAGGGTTATTGATAAGGCGTCACTCTGGCTGGCAAAAGGAAGACTCAGCTGAATCACACTTTTAACAGAATGACTGCCAATTGGGCTAAACCATTTTCCTACTGCA
This sequence comes from Centropristis striata, assembly GCF_030273125.1. Taxonomy (NCBI): domain Eukaryota; kingdom Metazoa; phylum Chordata; class Actinopteri; order Perciformes; family Serranidae; genus Centropristis; species Centropristis striata. The sequence continues at coordinate 44,308,201 of NC_081518.1, read as the reverse complement.
GTAGGGCTTGGCAATATATCGATATATTTTTAAATGTCATATGGAATTAGACCATATCGGAAGGGTGGGCAATTAATTTTCCCAAGGGGGCACATGACCAATACCTCTCATACACACCTATGGACAATTTAGAGTCACCAGTTAAACCTGAGCTGCTTGTTTTTGGACTCTGGAAGGAAGCCGGAGAACCTGGAAAGAGAACCCACACTGACTCAGGGAGAACATGCACACACTGCCGAAGACCGGAGTCGAATCGGCAACCCTCTAACCACTACACCAGCACCTGAATAGGGCCCCCCCAACTATACAATATTATATTGGGAATAAATACAATGTTTCTGAAAAACCAAGTCAACAGTGGCTATTTGCAACAGGATGTATTTGGGCATGCACCCCACACTCAGTCCAACATCCCTGACCAAAACATGTGTGAACTCATACTCCTCTCTCCATGAGACGAGGCAACAATATAAAAAATATAATAGGAAACACTCTTGGTAAGGAACTAGGAGACATCTGGGAAAAAAAGATTCTTTAGAAAATACTCTTTATTTCATGAAAACTCAAAGATGTTGTAATGTTACTGACACTCCTTCAACGACCAGCAAGTTAAATCTATAACTGTGTCACTCACTTTCAAAGGCAAAGTGAAGGAAAAGAGCCACAAGCTGCTTCAAACAATGCAGAGTCAGTCAGGAAGCATGTTAGTAGTCCTGACTGGACAGCTCAGGTGTCTAGCAGGAACCACATTACTAGGATGAACAAATGAACTACCAATCTAATTCATGTTTCATTTAATGCAATCGAACAATTCCAAACAGTTTTAGGTAAACACATATTTTGCATTTTCCAATTCTAAACTGATATCACACAAATGTGATCCCAGCATTCCCCCATTCAACAAAGCTTTTGCATTTGTTATTCTAAACAGCTAACAGCAGGTAGCTGTTAGTGATGCATTAACATTAACATATACCGCAGCAATGGCTTGTCTGGAATAAATAAAAGAACTGGATTAAAAGCATTAACAGCGCCACTGTTGCTAAACAGACAGAGCAAAACACAGAGCCTACAGGAACGTGAACCCAATCAACACTAAATACAGTGACAGAGAAACAAAGTAATCATCCAGAGAAAGGTAAGTGGGCTTAAAAGGAAAGTGACTGGTGAGGAAAACACTCAGAAATGACAACTGACTGCACTTGTGTCCTCTGGTATTTTTCCTCAATTGAAGCTAAGTCTTGTGTCTGTGGCAGGCCTGTACAGGGCTGGAATGTCAACAACATAAACAATAAATGTTCACTAAAGTGCTTTGTCAGGGAGGCAGACGGTTAGCTTAGCTTAGCTTAGCACAAAGACTGGAAACAGGTGGAAAAACGTTGCTGTGTCTGAAGGTAACAAAAGATGGCTACGAGCACTTCTAAAGCTAAATAAGTAGATAGATAGATAGATAGATAGATGGATGGATGGATGGATGGATGGATGGATGGATAGATGGATAGATGGATAGATAGATATACATATAAAAATAAAAATGTTGGTGCTATGAAACAATTAAGGTGCAATGAACAGTGTGCATAAAAAACACATAAAGTGCATAGCGACAGTATGTAATGAACCAGTTATACCGCATTTCTGAAAATCTGTACGAAAAAGTATAAAAACTCTTTTATGGGAGGTTATGTGCAAGACTATTTTTGCTGTACTGTAAATATACGGTGAAATCTGAACAGTAACTAACTGTATTTACCTCATACGGTGTCATTATGTACACTGGAATGCAGGAATTTGCCATAAAATGTACTGTTAAATTTACTGTATATTTACACAAAAAATATTTTGCAAGTAGACACCTGAGTCTTTCCCTTTCTATAAGCTCCGTCCCTCACAAGCAGCAATGGGAGCTTGTCATCGAAATCGTTGCCAGAGAGCTAAAAAGAACATATTCCCCAAAATGCCAAACTATTCCTTTAAGACAGGAGTGAAAAATGTCAGTGAAAGGGGAAGATCTAAAAGTGAAGGGTAACCTGTTCAGAGGTCTGGGGGGCAGCCATTTAAAATGCTGGATCACTTTTGGATTTTAATTGGAAGCAAGCAATGGAGAAGGAGTGATTGTCCAATAAATGTGAGGAGCCCAAAGGTAAAAACGGGTGCTGAGAAGTTCGGTGATATAAACTGGGGGAGGAATAAAATAATCTTTAAAATCAATTCTGCGTCTGGTAGCCAGTGGAGGAGCAGGAGAAGGACTGTTCTCTCTGAATGATGAGCCTCGCTGCAGCATTTTGGACATGCTGCGGGCGAGACAAGGCTGACTCCTACATAAAGAGAATTAACATACAATAATGGGATAATGAGGGATTAAATCGTGTACTATGATCTTCAAATTCCCAAACAACAGAAATGATATTAATTTTGCACTAGATGTAAGACTGAATAAGCTAGAAGAGTCTACAGAGTTTGTATGTTGGTCCAAGTTTAAGCCTGAAACAAAAATGACAGCAAGATTATTTGCAAGTGTATTTAATTGGAGTAGAGGGGACTAAGAAAGTTGGTTAGAGCGTGACATGAGGACAACTTATGCTTGTTTAGCTTCAGAAAGCTTTAAGTAAACCAGTATTTAACATCCTCAAGAGTAGAAAGTTAAAGCAACATGGATCACCCAGTTTCAGTGGAGAGTACAGCCGTGTGTGGTCAGAGGAAGATATATGGATTTTTTTGTTGTTGTTGTTGTTTTAATAGAGCCCACTGGGAGCATATATAAACAGGATAAAATCGGATCTAAAATATCAAAATAGAGCCTATAAATAGGGCAGCAGAAGCAACACTGAAGCGCACAGCAATCCTGTTTTCTGCCCACTGTGGCAAGGGTTACTGCAATTATTACCGAGTGTTTGAAAATGACTTCAAATAGTATTTGACCTCCTTGTGGGTCTACGAATCACATCTTTGATAAACTTTGTCGAAAAAAAACCACAAACAAACATGAAATTTACTCTAAATTTACTCTAAATTTATTCACACTGGATCCGTTTGGCTTAGATAACAGAAGATGCACAGGGTGTCTTTCAAAACGACACTCGGTTTGGAGCAACGAGGCTCAACAGGGGATGAATCACTCAAAAGCATCTGGGAAGGAAAGGGAACAAAACAAGTCTCTCGTTTGAAACCTTGACATTCCAACATCTTTTCTCATGTAAACACCAAATAATTGTTTGGTTTCGTTTATATCTCATTCCACTTTTTGTGTGAAATATTCACGATATGCACTGTGGGAGGGTTTGCAAGCGTTGTTCCCTATTGGGAGCTAATATCCAAGTCAGCAGTTCTTGAATTGTAATGATAGAGTGCCCAAAAATGTAATCCCTCCTTGACTGTCTCCCATGGTGAGTCAATGACATAAGTGACAAAGCTATTACTTCAGACAAATGTCTCTGGCAAATTCACACCAGGACATCCAAGCAGAAATAATAATACCATCTTTCTCTGAACTTTAGACACTTCCTTTTACTTTCTATCCCATTGTTTTTCTATTGTATTTTGATTTTATTGTTTTGGTGCTTATTGAGTGGAAGGTGTGCTGTATATCAGACATTCCTGACAAGCTATAAAGGCGTAAAAAAAGGTACCGGCCATAAAAAAAGACAACTTTGAACTACTACCACTACTGTGTACCAAATAAGACTGTTTCCACCAAAGATTTTTAACATACCACTGGTCTGCAGCAGGAAACATGACTATGTCTACACACGCACGCACGCACGCATGCACACACACACACACACACACACACATTCTTGTACTTCTATCTTTGTGAGGACCCTCACTGAAACAGTGAATTCCCTTGAAAGGTTATATTATTATATATGAATAGTTTTGGATTTTTCATTAGATTTAGTTTTAATTTTGTTTTCAAATTCAGTTAGTTTTAATTTTGTATATTATTTGTTGGGTGGGAGATTAAAAGAGGTCACAGTAAATTTTGCCTTTACTTCCTTTGTCTTACCCATCTTCATTATGTATGAAAAAAGATGAAAACGAAGGACATTTTCACTATAATTTTTGTTAGTTTTGTAACCACACAATACAGTTTCAGTAACCTTTAACCCTTAAAACAAAGTCTGAAATCTCAAAAAAGCCTTTAAAGAAGTGAGGACCGGCCGAAATGTCCTCACTTTGCAAAAATGTCCTCACTCTGTTGGTTAAAAACGTGTTCTGGTCCTCACTATGTAGGAAGTACAAGAACACACACACACACACACACACACACACACACTTGTACTTCTATCTTTGTGAGGACCCTCATTGTAATAGTGAATTCCCTTGAAAAGTTGTAATAGTTTTGGATTTTTCATTAGTTTTAGTTTTATTTTCATTGTGATTTTTTGTTTTCAAATTCAATTAGTTTTAATTAGTTTTTAGAGTGAGTTTGCCAGTTTTAGTTTAGTATTTATGTTTTTGAAATGCTTTAGTTTTACTTGAGTTTTTATTAGTTTTTAGTTTTATAGAGATTAAAAGAGGTCACAGTAAATTTTGCCTTCATTTCCTTTGTCTTATCCATCTTCATTATGTATGAAAAAAGTTGACAATGACGAAAACGAAGGACATTTTCACTATAATTTTAGTTAGTTTTGTAACCACACAATACAGTTTGTTAATTTTTTAAACTCTCATTTTTGAGAGGACCGGCCAAAATCCTCTATGTACATATCACTATGTAGGAAGCACAAGAACACACACACACACACACACACATACTGGTTTTCATAGATTATGGGGACTCCAGTTTTAATCATCACTTGTGGGGACCACCCTTTCTAGAGGTTGTAGAGAGCTGAAAAAAATTGAGTAAGTAGTTTTAATCAGGCTTTATGGGGACATCCCCAAAAACCAGTAAACATGCTTTCAGGGTACATCATTTACATGAGTTAGCATATTTCACACAGATTATTTGGTCACTAATGGGGACCTACTTTTACATAAAACAATGAAAATTAGATACTTTTCTAAGAAGCCAATTCTATACTTGTGGAATTTGCAAAAATAGTAAAACTTCAATTCAAACCTTGAAGCAATCACACACACACACACACACACACACACAGATCAAATACGGATTTTTTGTGCATCTCATTTAAATGTTACGTTGCGTATCTAGCTAATGAATTGCAAACCTTTTTAAAAAGCAATCACATATTGTATGTTTGGACTAACGCTTTAATCAGGCTTGTGCTCGGGCTTTCAGCTGAAGGATGTTTGTGTGTAACACAGTTTAATTTGCAGGAGCTTGAAGGTGTGTGCACCAATGTTCACTCCCAGGACTCGTCGGAGGGAACTGGTTGTGCGTTGGCAGTGCAGCTTCCTCGGTAGCGTTCGTCTGAGCGGCGGAGGCCATGGACACCTTTCACCTCTCCGCAGCGAATGATTGATTCTCCATTCCCACAGAGTGCAGATGGCCTTTATCCACATTTGGAATCTGGCCTTGTCAGGTGGAAAGCAACACTCGGGGCTCTTGCAATGTGAAATATGTAAAGGGCCGTTGAAGTAACAAAGAACCTCCATATTAAATAAAAGATCGGCTGAGTATTAACCTTGAGGCTGCTCGGTAACGAGATAAGCCTGTAGTTACCTTCTTTTAATCACCAACAAAAAAAACAGCCAAACACTCAGAGGACTACTTCACACTGAGCTGTCAATCTGCTCTGATATATTATACAACAGAATGCCTGCCAAGCCACTAGACCCTGCACTCTGACCTCCACATGACTCACACAAAACACATATTCCATTTCATTTCTAAAGGGTTTTCTTATTTCTTGTGACATTTGGTTGGCTGAGGTAATTCATGTATATTATTTATTAATCATATTACATTTTTAATCACCTGAGCAGCAACATTTGATTCTTTTTATTATTTATCTGTAATCCTTGAACAATTAACTTTGTTTAGAAAATGATTTATCACACAAATGACGCACAGAACTTTTATGACAAAAGTTGTTAAAACTTGGTGAGAATAATGAAAATAAATGTCTTGGACCAAGTTAGATGAATGTCGACATCGTTGGCTGAAAGAACTGGATGTTCCTTACTCATTGATTCCCCATTGTTGAAATGTACATGTGATGAGCCAAAAGCAACACATTGTTCTGATTTATTCTACCAATGTCATGTTAATTTTCTCTAAAAGTTCTCTTTAAAAGTTTTGTTATTAATGTCAGCAGACTGTTAGTTCGGTGAGTTCTTTAATATTTCTCTTAGACACGTCAGAAGACGAATATAAATCAAATATTTACAAAAATGATGGTAATCAAATGTTAAAATTACTTTTCAAATGTGAAGCTGCAAAACCGAAAATATGATTCGGTTACTGAAAAGTTTATTAACAATTTCAAATTGTTCCTGTAACATACACAATAGTTTTTACGGACAATATTTGACCTCATCAATTAAACAATGTTTTCTTACTTTTAGACAGATTAACTTGTCTAAGTTTAAACCGATGCTGATCTGCAACACATACACCTGCATGTATGTGTGTAGAGTCTAGGCAGTGGTGGGAGAAGTATTCAGATCTCTTACTTAAGTAAAAGTACTACTACACACTGTGAAATTACTCCACTACAAGTAAAAGTCCTGCATTCAAAACTTACTGAAGTAAAAGTAAAAAATGATCAGCATCAAAAGGTACTTAAAGTATCAAAAGTAAAAGTACACGTTATGCAGAATGGACCCACTCAGAGTGTTTTATATATATCAAGTATATTATTGGATTAATATGATGATGTATTTATGTAAGCACAAGTAATCAAATGTAATTTGATCAAGTTAGGGATTGTTTTAACTATTTAATATACTGTTACAAGGTTTAATTAAAAAACAACAAGTCAAATCACTTTAAATGTATGTTTTTATGTTAAATCTCGACCTGTAAAGTAACTAAAGCTGTCAGCTAAATGTAGTGGAGTAAAAAGTACAATATTTGCCTCTAAATGTAGTGGAGTAGAAGTATAAAGTTACATAAAATGGAAATACTCAAGTAAAGTATAAGTAAGTCAAAATTGTACTTAAGTAGAGTACTTGAGTAAATGTACTTTGTTACTTTCCGCCACTGAGTCTAGGTATATAGTAAGTATAGATAATAGGTTAAACTTAAGCATTAAAAAAAACAATGAATGATATTTAAATGGTATTACAGAGGAAGACTGAAAGGTCATGGCATTACTACCCTCGTACAATATAACAGATTTATTTACTTAACTTGCCTATTGCACACTGTGTGAATAAATTAATTGTATTCCTTTCTAATATACATTTTAATAAGGTTAGACTTAATGGAAAAACATGATTAGAGGTGCGCATTGTGTTTTATATTTTCTCTGTGTTTGTTTTTAAGGGTGATCTTTTTCTGGTTAAGACTCTCATGGTTCTAATTTTGAAATTTAAATCTAATTTGAATGACATAATGAAAACACATAAAGTCTGGTCCTGTGCACAGAGACAGAAAAGTGAAATAACTATCTCCAACAGCAGTTTTGAACCATTGCTTTCATGCAATTACATCTGTATTTAGACCTGCACATTTGGTTAAACAGTGATTTGATCCAATGATAGTGTGATGTTTTGTAACTGGGATGAAGAGGTGGTATGAGGTGTGATGATATTGGCTCATGCAGCTGAAAGGCTCATTGTAATGTGAGGTGCTTGTGCTATTTTTAAGATGTGATTGGATGTGTGAGTATAGAGGACTTGGAAGAAACACGCGTGGCTTTTCGTTTGTCAAGTGTTCAATCACAGATTGTTTGTTCATAAGCCTCGCACTACCTTTAGGAGAAAAAATAAGCACGAGAAAGAAAAGAAATCAAGTTTCAATTATAGTGTCCAAGTCCTCTCTTAGTAACAATCAGACATTTATTCACAAACACAACACTGCACCTCCACCAAGGCTTACTCTGAACACGGACAAAAAACCCAGTCATTTCAAACTACACATTAGTCAAATGAGCCCAGGCTGCTGGATTGGCCTTGTTACAGGCCACTTATTACTGAAACACTTTAAAGGGGACGATTTATGCTCATGTTTGGGTTTTACTTGTATTTTGGAGTTTCTACTAGAACATGTTTAGATGCTTTAATTTTTTTTATATATATATATTTATTTTTTACAATTTTTATTGTACTGTCTGCCATATATATATATATATATATATATATATATATATACTACTGGTCAAAAGTTTTAGAACACACCAACTTTTCCAGAATTTAATTGAAAATTATGCAGTTTAATGTCTCAGTGTACTCTGAAATTAATGCACATTTGCAACATTTAAAATTCTTTATTGAGCATGATAGTGTTTTCAAAGTAAAAAAAGATTCAAAATCACATTTTATGTTGGACTAAAGGACTAAAAAAAGACACAAAAGACACAAAATGACTAAAAAAGACACAAAATGACCAAAAAAAGACACAAAATGACTAAAAAAGACACAAAATGACCAAAAAAAGACACAAAATGACTTACAAAGACATGAAAATAATTCAAAAATGGACAAAATAGCCCAAGACTCCATAGAGTTAAGTTGTTAACCCATTTCTTGTTCCCTGAAAAAGGCCTTCCGTACTTGTATAATTCTGAAATGTACATTATTTTTCAGTTTTGGTTAACCTTACCTTTTTTTATTTACCTCTGGCAGTTCACTACTTACCTTTGTACCCTTTCAAGCTGTTCATTTGACTTGAACTGCTTGAATTTCAATAAAAAAATTGAAAAATTGGGGTGTTCTAAAACTTTTGACCGGTAGTGTATATATATATATATATATATATATATATACATATATATGGATAAATCAGAAAGCAATGCAGTATTATGTGTTCAAGTTGCCTTGCTAACACATAGCTTAAATTAGCTCACTAATAGTTAACTTGTCTATAGGCTGGAAAAAATGCTTAAATATAATTACTTTTTAGCAAACTAGAGGCATGTTGTTAGCATTTTAGCCTTTAGCTTCATATCGTGGCGCTGAATGATTTCCCCTCCAGTGGGTGTGGTTTCCAGGGAATGACCCATTGTACTTCATGTAACCTTAAAATGTAACTGAGTATGACGTGTTTTTATAAGTCATTATCACAGCTTTAATACTTGACTGCCCTGAATAGTTAGAAAGGTGTAATATGATCCTTATGGATTACAAAGTAATTAATTTTCAGTACAAGATGTTCCCATAAAGCCAGAGGTCATGATCCAGATGGGACTCAAACTCCTTTCCAGTCACAAAAAATAATCCCTGTTCGTCACTCTTTTATGACAAAGAACAACCACCCAATCATAATTAAACCACCACAGGCTGCTCAAGTTAAAAGATTGCACTCATGGACTCAGTAATGACTCACGGATACAATAATGACAGCCATTCCTAGGCAGCATAAGTGCTACTTGGCACATGTCCAAGTTAAACAGCATTAACAGAACCACAAAATCAGACCAAATCAGACGAAAATCAGACCCAGATGGACAGATCTGTCATAACTGTGTCTTAGCTCTCTAACAAGTCATCTTGCCCCCTCTTGTCATTATGAGCTCATGCCAAACAACTGCAAGGACATATGCAAATGGCTGTAGCTAACAGGAGATAAGTCTTTGGCACCACCACTGGCACTGACAGATGCTCCAGACAGACACACACCATAGAACATTTTGTCTTGTAGAGGCAAAGCTGTAGGCATCACGGGGTAAGATTTGGTGGCTTTTCACTGGCTAACGAGATTCTGACATCTTGGCAGCACACTGATCAGGGTGAAACAGAGCAGTATGAACTGTCACAGTTCAAATTGTGCCATGCTGAAATGGAAGGCAGACAGGCTGCCAGGCAGACATTTACAAGAGCCACAGACCTGGTGTTAATGGTACATTTAAGCCTACTATTGGCCTGTCACATTATCCAAAGGGAGATTATTTCTTCTGAGTAGATGTCAGCATGAAAGCGTAATAACCTAATGGATAGTAGTTGAAATAATAAAGGGACCCGTATGTTTAAATTAAACAGTCATTTTGCATAAAAATCAACACATTACAAGCAAATTGCAAATGAAATGCACACTTTCTTTTATTAACATGCTGTTTTAGTCACCCTCTTCCATCTATGCATATTATGCTACAGTATGTACATTCGCTCTCCCTTATTACACTTGAGCCTTTTCATATTTCTCAGTCTTTCTCTCCATTTCTGTTACTCGGAATGAATTTATTTTGGCCTCACTTTCCTTATCAACATTATACCATTATGGTGTGACAAAATGCCTCAAATGCATAGTACCACACTTATTTGCATCTCATTTTATTTCCATTCAGTAAATTGTGATGATTCAACATTTTCTTTTCATAATTGAATTTCATTGAGCGAATAAGGTGCACATAGTGTGACTGTTGGGTCTGTGCACTAGGTGTGTGTGTGTGTGTGTGTGTGTGTGTGTTTGGGGGGTGGATGTCCAGCTATTTTTGATTAGTTTCCTCATTGTAATTGTTGTTATATTTTGTTTTGCAGTAATACAACAATTATCACAGCTGCAGGCCAATCTAATGAAGATGCAAACCTGTAATGTTTTTCTCAAACGAAGTTAAACTTTTTTGTTTTGTTTTTACAATTTTTATCTTCTCACTAAGAGAACAACATAAATTAGATATTTTACCTAATTACTTAATATTTGAATATATGATATTTGATTTGTAATATAAAAGTTCCATGTTTAATACAATCATTTTACCTTAAGCAAAGTTTCAAGTACAACTTTTAACATTTTTCAGCTAAAGAGTCATTGATCATTGAAGTTTGTAGTAAGAAGATCAAGATGCCGGATGATAGAACAGCATCTCAGATTTTGGGGAACGATTAAATTCAGTGAAATTAAGTCTAATAACTTTTAATATTAACTCACTTCGCATAGGCATAGGAGTATATGATAGTATTTTTGCAAATATAGTAGCCCAGTAATTTGCACCTAAAATGTTGTCAGATCTAGACTATACTATAACCCAGCTTTTCTCAACCTTGGGGTCCTGACCCCAATTGGGGTCGCGAGATGATTTCTGGGGGTCGCCAAATCATTTTGGAAGTCAGCTCTGTCTCCACTGTGTTAAAGTGTTCATGTGTTAATGTGTTTTAGTCTTTTTGGTCATTTAATGTCTTTTTTTTTATCATTTTGTGTTTATTTTGTCATTTTGTGTCTTTTTTGGTCAATTTGTGTCTTTTGTGGTAATTTTGTTTCCTTTTTTTGGTAATTTTGTGTCTTTTTTTCATCATTTTGTGTCTTTTTTTGGTCATTTTGTGTCTTTTTGTCATTTTGTGTCTTTTTTGGTCATTTTGTGTCTTTTTTTAGTCATTTTGTGTCTTTTTTGGTCATTTTGTTTCTTTTTGGGGTCATTTCGTTTCATTTTTTGGTCATTTTGTTTCTTTTTTGTATGATCTGAACTGTGCGTGTGAGATTGTGTTCAATGAGTCGGGGTCGCGGACAACATGCATGTTAAATTGAGGGTTGCGACTCAAAAAAATTGAGAACTACTGCTAGCTATAACCAAGTTGAGTGGACAGCTTGGCTTGTGGAGATCAGGGCTGTACTTTAGGTTATAGGGTGAAACCATGGATCACTGTCAGATTGTATCAGCCCGTCCTATATGAAGCTCTGTGAACAGACATAATCAAAAGTCATTTCCTTGACAATGTAACACCATGCTGCTAAAGTGACAGACAGACCACTCTCTGTAAGAATCTCCTGCTTGTGCCCGGGGAATGAAAATGTGCTAAACACAGTGAAAACCAATCTCGTTTTTCATAATCATTCCTGGGATTTTCTCCGGTCTCCAAATGCAGGAGTGACATTAAGCCCAATAGCAGCAGGATAGGCCCATAGTTAGATTTGCACCCTATCAGACCATAGCCATTCTGGGAGTCCACTCAGCCGTCGCTATCAACTAACCCCCACCCCCACCACACACACACACACACACGCACACAGACAAGCCAGCCCCTGCCTGAAAGCTTAAATGAACAAATAAGTGACAGAAGGAACATTTAAATTCACATATATAAACTCACATCCTCGCACATACACGCACAAAACCTGGAAGCGGAGTAATCATTTAAAGCTCAATTTTATTGCCCAAATGGTTAAATACAATGCAAAGAATCAAAAGCAAGCCGCTTAACTGAAGCCGCACTGTAATAGGTCTGACTTCCTCAGATTAAAAGGTAAAGATTGGTGATAGTGCATAGAACAAAAATGTTGGAATTCAATGCTGAAACTCTGCCTTAATGTGGCATTGATAGGGGTATTGATGATGAGATATTGATTGCGTGCTAAGTTTGTAGACGCTCAGCAAAGAATAGAAGCTTTACTAAAGAATGATTGACAGACAGTTTTATAAAATGAGATTACCATTCAGCTGATGTGTCTGTGTGCTTGCTATTAACGGCTTTCTGAGTTTGATTTTTAACATTGAAATTCATCTTGTGGCACAGAATAAGAAAAGTTGTTGTCAAGTAAAACTAATGGCAGAGACACATTTGAAGTCAGTGTTTAAATCATTATACAGTCTATGGTTTAAATGCTCCGACATGTGTGTCTAATCTATTGTGATATGTATTTTTTTCCATCTTATAGATGTACACTGCAAAAAAAGAAAAGTTGGGTGAACTCAAAATTTCAAGGCAACAAACTTCGATAACATTTTAAGTTGGACAATTAAACTAAATATTTTAAGTTTTGTTTTTGAGTTTGCTCAACTCTGAATTTCTCTGGCACGATTGTAACGCCGCTATGAAATGTCAGCTAATGTTGTGACCACAATTTTGAGTTAGCATTGATACGCTAATGGCTACTCATGTAGCTGTAACAAGCATCAGTTAGCCGCTAGCATCAGTTAGCCGCTAGCTTTCGCTAATGACCGAATTTCCCAACAAAGAAATAAGAGTTATCAGAACTATTGTCCCTTGTTGTGAACCCCAACTTAAAGATATAAGTAACAACAACTCACCAACTTGTTTTTGAGCAGACAACTGGCTTCCTTTGTTGTGCTAACTTACATTATTGCCCTAAATGTCAGTAATTCATATTTCCAAGTTTTACCAAATTAAATCAATGATACAAGTTGGCTTTTTTGCAGTGTAGATGATGATCTTATAGAGCCTCTACTCTGCTTGACCTGCCTGTCCCCTGATTAAAGAGCTCTGTGTTTCTTTAACAGGGCAGACAAACATCTAGGTCAGCTCAGCTTTATGCAACATCCTGTGGCTTATACCACTGTATGTGCATGCATAGAATATAAAATAATGAATGAAAATATCAGGTAATTTAATACTCAGTAAATATTAACATGCTGAGCACATGTGGTTTGACAAATGCATATAAAATCTCAACTCTTGGTAACACCTGAGACTGAGACAGAAAATGAAATGTCAAAATATTCAATGTAGACTGTATTTGCATGTTAATAATTAATTTTAATGATAGCCTAAATACATCGAGACGTGGTCATTCATTTAAGTAGGCTAATGTTTAATTCATTTTGTTTGCTTTCCAGAGTTCATCTTTTCAAACTGTGATATTTGATGTTGCACAAATTAATGCCTAAAGGACGGAGCCTAATCTAAAAAGGATCAAAGG